>NC_054380.1:56521633-56822466 GCF_017654675.1 Xenopus laevis
CAATTTGCCAGCTTAACCAGCTGAGGCTCTCGTCATTCGTTTTCTCTGGGTCCTGCTACACTCTTCCATATTACTGAAGTTTTACTAATGTATTAACAGTATATTTCCCTGATAAAGTCAACAACACAACAAAATGCGTTGTTTTATTTGTTGACATTCTATGAGAGCACACTTCATGCACTATACTACACGATTGTACTTTTACATTGGGGCAGCTCCTTAACAGCGCTTTACAAATAAAATTATACATACATATATGCATACATACACCCATCTATTGCTGTGATGTAGTTTCACATTGATTCTTATGGACCTTTTATTTAAGTAAACCACTGTAATAATGATGGATATGCACAAACTAAAGAGCAAAAAAAGCATGAGCAATAGGGCAAATTTTGGTCTACTGTGCAGTGTGTAATTAGGGTGTGTATATAATAGGACAATATCAGTTATGGGTTTGAATTAATTATACATTGTGGTTAAATGGTTAAATGGTTACCAGCAACGGTTACCAAAGTCACCAGACATAACTATGAAACAAGGGGGTAAGAACAACAACCTTCTGCCACAAGTCTTGTCAGTAACAATGCTGTTTAGAAAGTGAAGCACAATGGTAATTTTATGTTGGCAACATAGATTAATTAGCATTACATTACCTTTATGTTTAAAGTTAATGACATCCTTATTAATGGGAAATACATTACTCAGACACTAATGTGCATATTTTTGAGGTCACAAGATCATTATAATCTGCAAGTTGAACATATCTGATATTTATTACAATGTTCAAAAAGAATTGGGAAATAGGGAACAAATTCAAAGGAGGCAAAGAATGAAGAGAAAAGAATACAACTCTCAAGTATATCAGCCAAAAATATATATGCAATATAGGGAAATCACATCAGTGGAGCAACTGTAGAAGCTAATGGATTTTGAAAACAAGATTTAGAGACAATTTCACAGTACATGCTATTTAGAAATACAGTATATTACCCACTTTATTATTTAGAAATTAGCTTTTGCTCTAGATGAGCTAATTATTGCTCACCAAGCAAAGTTTTCATATATTACACAACTGCTTTAAATGGTAGCCATACAATGTAACAATGCAGATTTTCCCTAGTTGGTGTTCATTTCATACTACCTACTAGGTCTGGTTTTTTTTTCCAAATTAACATCACAACAGACAAGTAAATAATGTATATACTGTATAGCTTTAACAAAAACATGCTTTCACTGCAATTGCATGTATTATAGTGTACAGTGGGAAAAAGCATCAAATACAGCTATATTGGAAATAATATATATATTATTATAAAAAAATATACACCCACATATAGGATTACACATTATTATGAAACAAAAACAACTGATGAAGTCATGTTGTCACCGGATTTAGGGTAAAAACTTAAGCTGCAGAAAACAGAGGATGGTTTTGTAAAGAGTAATTTCAGCATTCTATTTCTCATCGTTACTGCATTACTATCATGAATATGGAGTTATTACATTAAAATTCATGAGGACCTGTCAACTGAAAATATGAAGACTGCATTGGCTGGAAATGCACAGTGACACTACATGCAAGGGACACTAAATAAAACAGGGATAAAAGTTGTTTTTTTTAATGTCATTTTGTCCCTTTCAGCTTCAAACAAGCTTTTTATCACCAGTCTTGTATGAGACTGTGACTTCTTTATGTTGCTTACTAACTTTTTATTCCCAATTTGAAACAATTGTAAATAATATATCTGCCAACTTGTTCCTTCTGTTTAAGAATACAACAATAATCACATAACTGCATTTTAAGCAAAATTTTGACCTACTCCAGGAGCTATATACAACACAATACACATACATAGGCTTACAATGAGGGGGTTATTTATCAAAGTCCGAATTTATCTCAATATTTTCAGACCAAATCCTCACTGGTTTTTTTCGCTATATTTATTAATACACTTTCTCAAAAAATTTGTTTGCAGGAAAAAAATATGAAAAAATTGTGAAAAATTGTTTTACGAATTTTTCTGAATTTCCACACAAAAACTCAGATTTTTTTGGGGGATTTTGCCTGAAAACTTTGGATTATTGAACGAAACCCAGTGCAGATCAAAAAAATCTTTTTGGACTTCTCCCATTGATTTATATGCAACCTCTGCAGGTCTGAGATGTGGATTTTCTGATTCAGACTTTTTCTATCCTCGGGGTATGAAAAATTTGTGATTTTTTTTCTCCACTAAAAATTCAGATTTTATACTAAAAAAAGCACACATTTCTTGGGTTTTTGGCATTCAGAGTTTAGTAAATAACCCCCCGAGAGTTGAAAAATTAATTCCTTGCTATTCTTTTAATATAAAAATTATTTTATTAAAAAAAGTTTTTACTGCAATCTTTATGATATGGGATAAATATTATCCATCTAGAATTGAGGAGAGGGTTGCTATAGATCTAGGTTCCAGTTTTGTAGGGTTTTTTTTTTTTTGCAGTATTACTAAGCTGAATCTTTGGTCTTTGCATTTAGGTCAGTGAACACTTGGGGGATTGTGGTCATCCATCAAAAGCCATGGTCAGTTTGCGTAAAATCAGAGAATTTTTTTCAGAGAGGTTTTTTTGAAAGATTTATTAAGAAAAATATGGTTAAAGAACAAAAAAAGTAATCACAGCAGCATAAAAACTAGAATTTCTAGAGGAAAAAGTAAACTTTGACATTTTACGAGTTTTATTATGCTCTGAATTTGCTAAAAGTTTGAATCCAAAAATACTCCAGCTAAAACCTGTCGAAATCATGAAAAAGTCATTGGGAGATTGCCCCTTTAACAATTGAAACATGTGCTTTACCTTCTGGATTCTCTACAGTTTGTCTACGCTGGTTTTCATTCAATAATCTGATAAATTTGAGTTGTCACAGGGAAAACTTGAAAAGTCATACAATTCAGTGTCAAATCGAAAAAGTTGTGAGATTTGAATTGCTGCATGATTTTGTCTTGACTTTTTCTCTTACGGATTATTACGAATAATTATTGGCAAATTAAGGAGATTCGGGTTCAGGAGTCTTCAGGAGTTCAGGTATTGAGTCCACTTTTATTTAACTTGTTCATTAATGACTTAGGGGAGGGTATTGTAAGTAATGTATCAGTGTTTGCAGAAAACACAAAACTATCCAGCCCAATTAATTCCATCCAGGATGTGGCATCCTTGCAACATGATCTTGACAAACTGGCAATCTGGGCAGCTAAGTGGCAAATGAGATTCAATGTTGATAAATGTAAAGTCATGCACCTGGGATGTACAAATATCCAAGCCACTTATACCCTTAACGGGACTGCACTATGCAAAGGACCTTGGAGTCCTTGTAGATGATAAACTTGGCTGTAGCAAGCAATGACAGTCAGCACCATCAAGGCAAATAAGGTATTGGGCTGTATTAAAAGGGGCATAGAGTCAAGGGAGGAGGGGGGCATTCTTCCACTGTATAGAGCACTTGTAAGGCCCCATCTAGAATATGCCTTACAGTTTGGTCTCCATCACTCAAACAGGACATTATTGTATTAGAGAGGGTACAGAGAAGGGCAACTAAGCTGGTAAAAGGTATGGAAAATCTTAGCTATGAGGAAAGACTGGCCAAATTGGGGATGTTCACGCTGGAGAAGAGGCGCTTAAGTGGTGATATGATAACTATGTATAAATATATAAGGGGATCATATAATAATCTCTCTAATGCTTTATTTACCAGTAGGCACAAGCTCACCCATTCCGATTAGAAGAAAAGAGGTTCCGCTTAAATATTCGGAAGGGGTTTTTAATAGGGGGCCGTTTGTCCCAAATGCATTCTGTATACAAAACTATCCCTAATACACAGAATTAATGTCTGTCATGGTATATAAGTATTTGTGACCATACACAGATAAAAAAATATACAAAAGACATTCCTATAAAAGAATGAAAACAAAATCTGGTTAGTACACAATAGGATGTCATTATATCACAAACTCCATTCTGTACATTTTAACAAGCAATCTGTCTCACAAATGTATAACCTCCATGTAATAGACACACTTATGTGCAAAGTTACTTACAAAATGTATTATGTAAAAAAAAAAACTTGGGCATAATATATAATAGTGTAACTATGCATGTCAAGCTAGATTTAATGACAAAATAGATATTTGTGACAGAGAGCAAAATTTTATAGTACAGGATTCACAAAATGAAAGTTTTGTTTCACAAAACAGATAAAATAACCATTCTGTGAAGCAACACTGTCAGTCATACTCATGAACCAATAAGAACAAAGCTTATTGCCATATAACAAACAAGATGAGAAGTTCCAGCTATGCTCCACATGGCTGCATCATCCCTAAGGCATAGTATCTGGCCTGCTATAGAGGGTGCCCTCTAATGTCCCCTCTGCTGCATAGTAATAAACATGAACAAACATTTCCTAAAAGAGCTGCTGTTAAACACTACAGGTTCATAATTGGAAGTTTTTACAAATGGCTATGAAATATAATGCTGCACTTATAATGATTGTGGAGAAAGAAAAGTATGCAAAACATAAATATGATCATTTTAGGTTATTTAGGCTATTCTTATTGTAGTAACCTGCTTGTGTGGCCATTTTGGTTAAGGGCATTCCTGCTGTTTTGCCATTGTCTAATGATTCATTCCTGTTCCTCTTCCTGTCTAAGCTGAGAGCAATAATGGGACAGGCCACACCTACCTGCCATGTTATAATACAAGTAGCAGAAGCAGGGGGGTAACTACAGAGGAAGTAGACCCTGTGGCTACAGGTGGGCCCAAGAGGTATAGGGGACCATGAGGCAATTTTAGGGGATCATAATTAATTTATTTATATAGAAGCAACAAGCTGCACAATGCTTTACATTTATTTATTACGAAAGGGCTCTAATGATGCCGTCCCCTTAGCTGCCCAGTGCTTAACACTTTCACCAGGGCTGGAACTAGGGGTAGGCAGAAGAGGCACGTGCCTAGGGTGCAAAGTTGGAGGGGCGCCCGGCACAGTACCTCTTTTGTGGATTCCCCCTAGTTCTGACCCCCATCTGCACATGGACGCGAGCAATCTCAGCACCATGGGCATACACGCTCCTCTATGCATGCGCATGTATGCATCATCTGTGCGTGCGCTGGTCTGTGCATTCGTATGCGAGTGTTTGGGTGCACGCAATTGTTCACCTGCGCGCATGTGGAGGGGGGGCAACATAGTAGGCTGGGTTGCTTAGGGCGCCCAGCCAACTTGGCCCGGCACTGCCTTTCACATAAGAGCGGGTCGAGGGGGGCACAACACTAGTGCAGAGAGCACAACTGCGCACATGTCACACGCATGTCTCATCAGTAATGACGACACCCAGAATTAGAAAAGAGCAATTGGGTCTGATTACTATCAGAGCACAAATATAATTGTGCAAATTGCAATGCATTGTATGCAATTGTGTCAGGCATCTCACCTGCATTCTGCATTGGGGTTAAAAAACATGGCAACTGTAATCATTAATAACCCCTAAAGTCTATGTAGTACAATGTGTAACCTTGGTGATTAGGGATAGTGATGGTCGAATAAATTCGCCAGACATGAAATTCTGTGCGAATTTCCACATTTTGCCGCAAGCGAATTAATTTGCCGGCAAAAAATCCACCACATCAAAAAAAAAATTGCAAGCGTCAATATTGTCACATGCATAAAAATTTTTGTGTGTCAAAATTATTCAGATGCCAATTCACTTTAATGAATTTGGACCAAATAGTTGCACGTATAAAAATTGTAGCTCACGTCAAAATTGACACACATCAAAAGTATTTTGACACCCATTGCGTTTCCTGAATTTTTTGCAGCTTTGTGAATTTCGTGGCACAAATTTGCCCATCGCTAAAGAGGGACATTGTATAAGTAATACTGTCAAATCTGAACTGTGCAGTTCCTTGCCCAACTGCAATCCAGGTGCATGTCATACAATAATATAATTAGAAAAAATAGTATTTTCCTTGAGTGAGTGAGTTCAGAATATTTCAACAAGACTGTGCTGCTGAACTCCATCCGCCAGTGGGTCATTCAGCTGCCTTACTGAGCCACATATGCTAGATTAATCTGAATGGGAAAACTTCGCCCATGGATAGTCTCTGCTCATTCACAAACTGTTAAACTGCTTTTGACAAAGCTGCCATAGTGATAAAATATGGTTTAATTGATTGGTATATAATCTGGTATATGTGGCTACACAAAACATAACTGACTCTGAGAGTTTGTCAGACATCACTGAAGGGATATTAGACCAATTATAATGATGGGTTAGGCTGCTGTGTAATGTGTGATAAACTGGCTGGTAGTGGATTAAATGATTCTGCTGTGTTAGTTCAGGCAAAGCAGCCAGACAAGCACAGTAACTTCTGGACTCAGTGGCATAACTAGATATTACTGGGCCCCGCAGCAAATTATTTTTTAGGCCCCCAAAATGTTTAGAGGTTGACTTGTTTTACCAATATTTATTGAAACTGTATATACATTAGGGTCTCATGGGGCCCCTATACCTCCTGGTCCCCCCCTGCAGCTGCAGGGTCTGCTTCCTCTGTAGTTACACCCCTGCTTCTGGTACATTTACATGGCAGGTAGGTGTGGCCTATTCCATTATTGCTCTCAGCTTAGACAGGAAGAGAGAAACAGGAATGAATGAAGAACATGGCAAAACAGCAGGAATGCCCTTAATCAAAATGGCTTCTCAAGATAATTAACTACCGGCCCATGCCCCTGCACCCCCAATGAGGCCTGCAACCCAAGAGCAGATTCAAATTAGATCGGAGGGAGATCGCATCATTGCCGTGTTCTTCCCGGCGCGCTGCGTGTGACGTCACTGCCGGCGCACTCCACGCCAGTCTCCACAACTGCTCTTTTCACCACCAATTTTCTGCCTGGTTTTGGTGAACCCTGCCGTGCCCCCCTCTCTGGCAGCTGTTTAATATCAGCTGGAGGCACTTACACATAGTAGACATCAGAGCAGGACACTGAGACAGCAGTAAAAGAGAAGCTGCAAGGAAGGTAGTAGGAATTAGGCAGCAGAACAGCAAGTATCTCTGACCCACCCTACACTGCTTGTACATTGGTTTACTATGGTTCTGGGGTATTTATACATTGAATTGCCACGTGCCATTTTGATATAAGTTCTTGGGGGTGTTTATACATGGAATTGCCACCATGTCATCTTGCTATGAGTTTTGGGGGTTTTATACTTGGAATTGCCACCATGTCATCTTGATATGAATTCTGGGGGTATTTATACATGGAATTGCCACTGTGCCATCTTGATATAAGTTCTGGGGGTATTTATACATGGAATTGACACTGTGCCATCTTGATATAAGTTCTGAGGGAATTTAAACATGGAATTGCCACTGTGCCATCTTGATATGAATTCTGGGCGTAACTTGGGGTAATTATACATGGAATTGCCACTGTGCCATCTTGATATAAGTTCTGGGGGTATTTATACATGGAATTGCCATTGTGCCATGTGCTATGAGTTCTGGGGGTGTTTATATATAGAATGGCCACATGCTATCTTGCTATGAGTTCTGGGGGTATTTATACATAGAATGGCCACTCTTACATTTTTAGCTATCTATATATTCAAAGTGGGCGTGGTCTAATTTCTGCAGAAACAGCCCCTATGTTTGCTCTTAGCCTTTACAGAGCACAGATATTCCCCTGCACTAAGCACAATTCAGTAGGATCAGCCCCCTAAGTTTGCTCATAGCCTGTACAGAAAGATCCAATAAAACTATGGCAGCATTGGTATTCCCCTGTACTAAGCACAACTCAGCAGGAACAGCCCCTAAGTGTGTTCATAATCTGTACAGAGAGATCCCATAAAACTATGGAAGCATATGTATTCCCCTGTACTAAGCACAATTCAGCAGGAACAGTCCCTTCAGTTTGAAAAAATGCTTTGCTATTCCTTGATTTGATATCCTGTTTTCCCTAATTTTACACCAACATTTATTTATTATTATTGTTATGGTGTTCCCCAAAATGGCTGGCAGTTCTCTGTAAATGTTGTTAGTGAACTTAAGAGGGCTATGATATTTGCCATAGTTCTGTCTGTAAATATTTCATTCCAATTAGTCTGCGCCTAAAGTCATGTACCAATTCACCTATTGCTCTAGGTTGTGCATGTAACATGTATAACTGGCAGAGAGGCCTTGCACATGCCCCCCATAGTGTAACATTAAAGGGGTGGCCCAGTTGTAAATTTACGTACCAGAGCCCTTAGAGGTCTAGTTATACCACTGACATCAGATGCCAATTAAAGGAAAACAATACCCCCCACACAATGTAGGTCTCTATAGAAAGATATTGCATAAAACAGCTCAGATGTAAAACCCTGCTTTATGTAAAACAAATAAAACAAACCAAACAAACTATACTTCTTAGGTCACATGAGCCAATTAACAGACAGAGTTCTGTCTTTTGCTTCAACACTTCTTCCTGTTACAGTTAGTATTTCTGGTCAGGTGATCTCTGAGGCAACTGTTAAATAATTGGATCTTATATGTCTAAACATTGTACATAATTGTCTATGAAATGAAGTGATGTTTCAACAAAAAAGATATAAATATTTCCTCAACCTCAACCATTTTATATTCATGACCCCATGACAAAGGAAACAAACGACTTAAAAGCAAAATACACATTGGAAAACATTCACATATACTGAACAAAAATATGGGCTTTGAAATTGCTGGTCTTATCAGAATAACTTTGGTATGATAAATGTTTGCCATAGACTACTATAATGAACTCATTTAACAAAACAGCATGAACTAATGTCTAAATTAATGCATTTATTGATTTTGTACAAGTATAAGCTTAAAAATATTGCAATATGTAGATTAGCTCTCTTGTTCATAGTGCAGAAACACCAGCAGAAAATTAATTTGCAATGAACAGCTTATAAAGCTTATATTTACAAATGTTATTCCATTCTGTTCCAATTTTACATTTAATTGCATTTTAGATGCTCATGAAGTTGAAAATGTAGAAAACATTATATAAATATGCTTATATATTTTAAGTCTAAGAGGCTTCTTTATTAAAGGTTGGATTTTACTAAACTCACAAACTTTAAAATGCTGTGTGGGGATTTGCTCAATTGGTGGCTGCAGTGCTTGCATAACATGAAGTGATCAGCAAGTGGAGTTTGTAAACAGGACTGGGCCTGCTCGTTTATTCAGCAAAATAACACAGTTCAAGTGTAAAATGAAAACAGCTTACTTCAGCATGGCATAAATCCAAACAGTCAGGAACTTTCAATGCCTCCTTACAAGCCCCAGTACCTCTCTCAATGAGTGTGGCTGGCTTGGTTTTAGGGAGCCTAATCTCTCCTCTCAGTGCTTCCCCCTTCTCACTGTTCTGAATTGTAACACTCCTTTTACCATTCAGTCAGCTGAACATGCTCCTGGCACAAAATCCGTAATGGACCTAGGAATGGAAGCTTCATCCCACCCAATGCTCTACAAAGCCTCCGGACTCCAGGACCCAGACCAGAAATTCAAAACAACTCAGAGAAAACCCATAAGCTGGTTTTCTCTCTATATCTATTCCCTGGAGCCCCTCACCATGTATAGGTAAGAAACCTAGGTGAAATATAGACACCATTTATAACTTTTCCAGCTGGTGTCTCACATACCCTTCCCCTCTGCTCAGACCTGTGGGATAGAGCACTTTTGGCCAACAAGCAGTGGACTCGGGATAAAGCGTCAGCATTTCCTTGCTGAGACCCGGGTCTGTGCTCTACAGAGAACTTAAAGTCTTGCAAGGCCAGAAACCATCTCATAACCCTTGCATTATTCCCTTTATTTCTAGACATCCATCTTAAGGGAGAATGGTCAGAAATCAATTTAAACTGTCTACCCAACAAATAATACCTCAAGGAGTCCAAAGCCCATTTTACGGCTAGACACTCCCTTTCTACTATGGAGTAGTTTTTTTCTGCTGGAGTTAACTTCCTGCTAAGATAAACTACAGGGTGCTCCTCTGAATTAACTGCCTGTGATAGGACTGCTCCTAGCCCAACATCAGAGGCATCTGCTTGTACCAGAAACTCTTTCTTGAAGTCTGGTGTAATTAACACTGGCCTTTTGCATAATATTTCTTTCAACCTTTGAAATGCTTTTTCTGCTTCCTCTGTCCACTTGACCATGGCAGACTTTTTTCCTTTTGTAAGGTCTGAAAGTGGGGCGGCTATAGAAGCAAAGTTGGGCACAAATCTTCTGTAATAACCTGCAATCCCCAGAAAGGCTCTAACTTGTTTTTTTGAAATAGGCTGGGGCCAGGTTTTAATTGCCTCAATCTTATCTATTTGGGGTTTTATAACTCCCCGTCCTATATTATATCCCAGGTACCGGGCTTCTTCCATGCCTATTGTGCACTTTTTTGGATTGTGTAAGGATTCACCTTCGCGTTCCTTCCGGCACAGGCGCAGGCGCGCTCATCGGGGAACCGATGCGCGTCGGCGCGCGGTGTTGGACGCTGGCGACGGTCGCGGACGCATGGGCACCGGCGACGGACGCCAATGACGGACGCACTGACGTCAGCTGTGCGACGCCAGCGTGATGACGCTAGTTTGGCGCCAAATAGCTCTATTTAATCTCAATCTGTACTCTGACTCCTTGCCTGGTTATTAGGTTATTTGACTGAACCCCTAGCATTGTTTACTATTTGATCTTCTGTGTTTGACCTCAGCCTGTTTCCGGATTGTCTTATTGCTGCCTGACCTGACCTTCTTGCCTGACTACGATTACGATACTTCGCTGCCTGCCCACGACTTCGGCCTGTTTGACTTCGCTTCTGCCTGAACCCTCTGTACTTCACCTGGTCAGTCTCATTGGCTACTCGCCACTTCACTTCTCCCTGTTCCACTCCAGGTGGGTTAGTGTTGTGCGAGGCGCTTGTGGGTTCGCATTCTGCTAATCCTGCTCCTTCTTCGTTGGATCAGACGGTAAGCCTGACAGTATAACCAGGCCATGGATCTAACCGAAGGGGCTTCCCCATTTGCTGTCCTAACACAACAGCTGTCGTCCTTGACTCAAGCCGTTCGAGAGCTTCAGAGCGGTTACGCCCAGATACAGGAGCACATCAGAGTACATCCCCCGGCTGTTAATCCTTCCTCCGCTACAGCATCTTCTTCCTCCGCTCCAGCCGAAGTACAAGTAATCACTTCTGAGATTTCGGAGCCGAAAGTTGCCTTCCCTGAGAAGTTTGCTGGTGACCGGAAATTATTTCGCAACTTTAGAAGCAGCTGCAAACTCCTATTTTCTCTTAAGCCTCACACCTATCCGAATGAACAGACACGAGTGGGGGTTGTTATCTCCTTCCTGACTGGTGAGCCCCAGACTTGGGCTTATAACTTGGTGAGAATTCGGGAAGGGGATGAATGGAAGACGGCATTCCGTACCCGTTATGGTCATTTTGAATATCTCGTTATGCCGTTCGGACTTTGTAATGCTCCCGCTACGTTTCAGCATTTTGTCAACGATGTTTTTCGAGACTTTCTTGATATTTTCGTCATCATTTATTTGGACGATATTTTAATTTTCTCTAGTTCTTTGGAAGAGCATAGAATGCATGTTAAGAAAGTTCTTGCCCGTCTCCGTACTCATCAGCTCTATGCCAAGGTTGAGAAGTGCGTATTCGAACAGACATCTGTAGACTTTTTTGGGTTTTTTATTTCTCCTGTAGGAATTCAAATGGATTCCAAGAAGATCTCCGCAATTATTGATTGGCCTGTTCCCTCTTCTAAGAAAGCGGTTCAACGTTTCATTGGATTCGCAAATTTCTATAGAAAATTTATAAAGAATTTCTCTCAAATTATTTTACCGATAACTGAACTCACACGCTGTAATCAAAAATTTTCTTGGTCACCACAGGCTCAGATAGCTTTTGAGAAGTTGAAGAAACTCTTTACGTCGGCTCCAATTCTTCGCCATCCAGACTTGGCTCTTCCATTTACGTTAGAGGTCGACGCTTCAGAAAATGCTGTGGGCGCTGTTTTATCACAAAGGTCTGGAATTCAAGAAGAACTCCATCCAGTCGCCTTCTTTTCACGTAAATTGGCCAAGTGCGAATGTAACTACGACGTGGCGGATCGTGAACTACTCGCTATTAAATTAGCATTAGAAGAGTGGAGGTATCTCCTCGAAGGTTCCAAACACCCAATTCTCATTTTCACTGATCATAGGAATTTGGAATACCTACGTTCCGCCAAGAGATTAAGACCTAGACAAGCAAGGTGGGCCCTTTTCTTCATGCGATTTAATTTTCACCTGACTTACCGGCCCGGATCCAAGAATGTCAAGGCGGATGCCCTATCCCACATGTTTTCTTCTGAGGATGAGACTCTCTCTTCTCCCGAAACAATTCTAAATTCAAATAACTTTCTTTTGTTGCAGTCTGTTCTGGTGAATCAAATTAAGGATGCATCTAAAACCGTTTGTGAACCTTCTTTAGTGCCCAAAGAAGGGTTTCTTCTTCATGAGGGGAAAATCTTTGTTCCTGAACAAATGCGTTTGGAAGTCCTCAAAAACATTCATGACGCTAAACTGGCGGGTCATCCAGGTATTAAGAAAACTATTGTTTCTGCTAAAAGGCTATTTTGGTGGCCTGGGATGACTAAGGACTGTTTGAAATTTGTCTCTTCATGTGAAGTTTGTACCAGATTCAAGGATTCTCATGTTCGTCCTATTGGCCTTCTCCAACCCCTTCCAGTTCCTTCTCGCCCTTGGGGTTCGGTGTCTATGGACTTCATTTCTGACTTACCACTCTCCTGTGATTGCTCCACTATTGTTGTCTTCCGGTCTTCCCGATGAGGTAGTATCCGATCGTGGTCCACAGTTTACGTCTCAGTTCTGGAAAGCCTTATGTGGTGCTCTTAAGATTTCTGTGTCGCTTTCATCAGCTTTTCATCCTCAAACCAATGGCCAGATGGAGCGAACTAATCAAACCCTTGAGCAGTACTTGAGATGTTACTCCTCTTATCTCCAGGATGACTGGGTTAATCTCCTTCCCCTGGCGGAGTTCGCTTATAATAACGCCCAACATTCTTCTATTAACCAGTCCCCCTTCTTTGCAAATTATGGCCTTCATCCTGTAACCTTCCCTTCCTCCATTGTTTCAGATATTCTTGTTCCTGCAGTCAAGGACCGGTTAACCTTTTTGGCTGATAATTTTCTGAAACTCCAGAAGAACATGAGAAAAGCACAACAGAACTTTAAGATATATGCAGACAAGAAACGAAGAAGTGATCCAGAGTTTAAGGTGGGGGACCGCGTTTGGTTATCCACTGCTAACCTCAAATTGTCCTGCCCCAGTAAGAAGTTGGGTCAACGGTTCCTGGGTCCTTTTCTTATTACTCGGCAGATTAATCCTGTGGCTTTCCAACTTAAGCTTCCGGCTACCTGGCGTATTCATCCTGTGTTTCATGCTGCTCTACTGAAACCAGCCTCCGCATTTCATTTTCCTGGCCGTACAGCTTCTCCTCCACCTCCTGTTGTAGTAGACGGGCAAGAAGAGTTCGAGGTTGAGAAGATCCTGGATTCCCGTGTTAGAGGCAAGCATCTCCAATATCTGGTCAGCTGGAAAGGCTTTGGTCCGGAAGAGGATTCTTGGGAGCCTGTTTCTAATATCCATGCCGCGGAGCTGTTGAAGGATTTTCACAAGAGCTACCCTGATAAACCTTCTGCCAGTTGCGTCCTGAGGCCGCTCCTTGATGGGGGGCAATGTAAGGATACGCCTTCGCGTTCCTTCCGGCGCAGGCGCGCTCATCGGGGAACCGATGCGAGTCGGCGCGCGGTGTTGGACGCCGGCGACGGTCGCCGGCGCGGTGGCGCCGGCGACGGTCGCAGACGCATGGGCGCCGGACGCCAATGACGGACGCACTGACGTCAGCTGTGCGACGCCAGCGTGATGACGCTAGTTTGGCGCCAAATAGCTCTATTTAATCTCAATCTGTACTCTGACTCCTTGCCTGGTTATTAGGTTATTTGACTGAACCCCTAGCATTGTTTACTATTTGATCTTCTGTGTTTGACCTCAGCCTGTTTCTGGATTGTCTTATTGCCGCCTGACCTGACCTTCTTGCCTGACTACGATTAAACCAAATGGCAGAACAGTGTACTGAAAATGGCCTTCTGGGGTAGAAAAAGCCGTCTTTTCCTTTGCCCTGTCTGTCAAGGGTACTTGCCAATAGCCTTTGGTAAGGTCAAGAGTAGAGATGTATCTAGCTTGGCCCAACCTTTCAATTAGTTCATCTACCCTTGGCATGGGGTAAGCATCAAATTTGGAGAACTCATTTAACTTTCTGAAATCATTGCAGAACCTTAAGCTGCCGTCAGGTTTGGGAATTAAGACAATGGGGCTGGACCACTCACTGTGTGACTCTTCTATTACCCCAAGACTCAACATATTTTTAACCTCTGTTGAAATTGCCTGTCTTTGAGCCTCAGGTATCCTATAGGGCTTTAACTTAACTTTTACCCGAGGGTCAGTAAAAATGTTGTGTTTTATGACATTAGTTCGACCTGGCAATTGAGAAAAAACATCTCTGTGTCTTTGTAGAAACTCCCTTACTTCCTGAGACTGAGCTGAAGACAGAGTTTCAGCAATTTTAACCTCAGGTTCCTCTTGGGAGTGGGACACTCTAGGACATCCCACCGCTGATAAAACCTTGCGATCTTTCCAGGGTTTTAGTAAATTAATATGGTATATCTGAAGAGGTTTTCTTTTTCCTGGCTGATATACCCGGTAGTTTACCTCATTCACCTTTTCCCTAATCTCATAGGGTCCCTGCCATTTGGCTAGGAATTTACTCTCAACAGTGGGTACTAGGACCAACACCTGGTCCCCTGGGTTAAAGGCACGAACCTTAGCCGATTTATTGTAAACTCTAGCCTGCCCTTCTTGAGCTTGACGCATATGCTCTCGAACAATAGGCATAACTGCATTTATCCTCTCCTGCATCTGCGTGACATGTTCAATTATACTTTTATGGGGGGTAGTTTCTTGTTCCCAAGTTTCTCTGGCAATATCTAATAGGCCTCGGGGATGTCTACTATATAGCAATTCGAATGGGGAGAAACCTGTGGAGGCCTGTGGTACTTCCCTTATAGAAAACATTAGATAGGGTAACATTGATTGGGGCATTAGGTTTTCAGCTAAAAACACAGAACAGAAATGGTTGTCCTTTAAAATGATATTAAATCATTACTGTTCTCAATTTATTCCCTTAAGGACTAAACGTAGAAGCTCTAAGAATCATCCTGTGTGGCTTAATACAGAGGTAAAGATGTTAATGGGAAAGAAGAGAAAGGCATTTAAAAACTACAAATCTGTAGGGACAGAAGCTGCATTTAATGAATATAAACACTGTAATAAATGTTGTAAATCAGCAATCCGGAAGGCTAAGAAAAGAAATGAAGAGTTAATTGCGGTGGAGGTGAAAACTAACCCTAAAAAGTTTTTTAAATATATTAATAGTAAAAAGATGCAGGTTGAGAGTGTTGCTCCATTAAATAATGGTACCAGTATGGTTGTAACAGATACAGATAAGGCAAATGTGTTAAATCAGTTCTTTTCTTCAGTGTATACAATAGAGGAGTCTGGGTTCACAGGCTCACTTAATAACTGCACGAATGGTTCAGCTCAATCTAGTCAGTGGCTGACTCAGGATATGATTCAAAAAGCTTTAATACAAATTAATGTAAACAAGGCTCCAGGGCCTGATGGCATACACACCCGGGTTCTAAGAGAGCTTAGTTCAGTTTTAGACCAGCCCTTATTTCTGATTTTCTCAGATTCACTGTCATCTGGTATGGTGCCTATGGATTGGAGAAAAGCTGATGTTATTCCAATATTTAAAAAGGGATTACGATCTCAGCCTGGCAATTATAGGCCAGTAAGCTTGACATCTGTGGTGGGCAAATTATTTGAAGGCTTGTTAAGGGATCACATTCAAAATTTTGTCCTAATGAATGGCATTATGAGCAACAATCAGCATGGCTTTATGAAGGATAGGTCATGTCAGACGAATTTGATTGCATTTTATGATGTGGTAAGTAAGATTCTGGATAGTGGGGGGGCAGTAGATGTGATCTATTTGGATTTTGCCAAAGCGTTTGATACTGTGCCCCACAAACGACTGCTTTCTAAACTAAGGTCTTTTGGGCTTAATGAAGTCGTTTGCACATGGATAGGAAACTGCCTACAGGATCGGGTACAGAGGGTGGTTGTTAATGGGACATTCTCTACTTGGAGTAAGGTTCTTAGTGGGGTCCCCCAGGGCTCAGTATTGGGTCCACTTTTATTTAACTTGTTCATTAATGACTTAGGGGAGGGTGTTGTAAGTAATGTATCAGTGTTTGCAGATGACACAAAATTATCCAGCCCAATTAATTCCATCCAGGATGTGGCATCCTTGCAACAGGATCTTGACAAACTGGCAATCTGGGCAGCTAAGTGGCAAATGAGATTCAATGTTGATAAATGTAAAGTCATGCACCTGGGATGTAAAAATATCCAAGCCACTTATACCCTTAATGGGACTGCACTAGGCAAATCCATTATGGAAAAGGACCTTGGAGTCCTTGTAGATGATAAACTTGGCTGTAGCAAGCAATGCCAGTCAGCAGCATCAAGGGCAAATAAGGTCTTGAGCTGTATTAAAAGGGGCATAGAGTCACGGGAGGAGGGGGTCATTCTTCCACTGTATAGAGCACTTGTAAGGCCCCATCTAGAATATGCCGTACAGTTTTGGTCTCCATCACTCAAACAGGACATTATTGTATTAGAGAGGGTACAGAGAAGGGCAACTAAGCTGGTAAAAGGTATTGAAAATCTTAGCTATGAGGAAAGACTGGCCAAATTGGGGATGTTCACGCTGGAGAAGAGGCGCTTAAGGGGTGATATGATGACTATGTATAAATATATAAGGGGATCATATAACAATCTCTCTAATGCTTTATTTACCAGTAGGTCTTTCCAGCTGACACGAGGTCACCCATTCCGATTAGAAGAAAAGAGGTTCCGCCTAAATATTCGGAAGGGGTTTTTTACAGTGAGAGCTGTGAAGATGTGGAATTCTCTCCCTGAATCAGTTGTACAGGCTGATACATTAGATAGCTTTAAGAAGGGGTTGGATGGCTTTTTAGCAAGTAAGGGAATACAGGGTTATGGGAAATAGCTCATAGTCCAAGTTGATCCAGGGACTAGTCCGATTGCCATTTTGGAGTCAGGAAGGAATTTTTCCCCCTCTAAGGCAAATTGGAGAGGCTTCAGATGGGTTTTTTGCCTTCCTCTGGATCAACTGGCAGATAGGTAGTTAATAAACAAAAAAAAAAAAAAAAAAGGTTGAACTCGATGGACATGTGTCTTTTTTTCAACCTTACTTACTATGTTACTATGTTACTAAATAATCCCAGTCTTTTCCATCTCGGTCTACTACTTTTTTAAGCATGGCTTTGAGAGTTTTATTAAATCTCTCCACTAACCCATCCGTTTGGGGGCGATACACAGACGTACGAATGTGGGTTATTCTAAACAACCTACATAACTCTTTCATTATTTTAGACATGAAAGGTGTCCCCTGGTCAGTTAAGATTTCCTGTGGTATTCCCACCCTGGTAAACATTTGAAAATCACATCCAATAATGGCACTGTGTAACAGGTTTTTAACCACACCCACTGCATGCTTTACAGTGCCACAAGGAGTCTCAAAAGTTAGTGTAGCCGTAGGATAATCTTTAGTGTCACCATGTATACAGATGACTCCAATCTGCCTTGGCTGAAGCTTTTCTGTGTCAACCAGACTGGCATGCACCAGGGTGACCAAACTTCCCGAGTCTAATAGAGCCCTCAGTGGATGCTCCTCTATTTTGATAGAGCACATTTGTCTGTCTATCTCACATTCCAAGTGGGCTGTGCACACAGGGCTTGCAAACATCGACAGGCGTCTGCCTAGTTCACACTCCATTGGCTCATGAAGTAAAGGACACTCAGCGGCCATATGACCTAGTCCTTGGCACCGCCAACACACAGTTTGTGCCCTGTCTCTGGAAAAAGTACCACTTTTAGGGCTAGGTGCCCTTTTGGGCCTGACTTGTACAGGAGTCTTTCCCCTTTCCTTAGGAGCCTGCGCCACCCCTTGCCCAAAAGGAACAGTCTTATCGGAGTCTGTGGTCTTGCCGAACTTAGAGAATACCCTCTTAGAATACAGCTCCTGGACATACTCCTCTGTAGTGGTATAGCATTCCACAACTGAAATAAGATCATCCACATCTCTGGGATCCGTACGTCCAATGCAATGCTGTAGTTTTAGCGGCAGGGCTCTGATAAAATGGTCACAGACAACTCTCTCCATGATCTGACTGGAAGTAAGTGCCTCCGGCTGTAACCACTTGTTGGTAAGATGGAACAAATCAAACATTTGGGATCTCACCGATTTGGTAGGGTTATACTCCCAGACATGGACCCTCCGGGCTCGGACAGCCAGGGTAACACCCATCCTGGCCAGGATTTCCCCCTTCAGCTTGGCATACACTTTGGCATCCTGCCAGCTAAGATCATAATATGCCTTTTGGGGTTCACCTGTTAGAAAAGGAGCCAGTACTTCAGCCCACTGATCCTCAGGGAGCTTCTCTCTCTCTGCGACCCTTTCAAAGATGGTCAGGTAAGCTTCAACATCATCATCAAGTGTAAGCTTTTGCAGGGAGGACTGGATCAACTTTCGCGACCTGGAAACTGACCCCACTTGTCTCTCTGCCATAACTTGAATCTGCTGCTGCAATGACTGATTTACCAGCTGCTGTTCTTTCACAGAGGCCTGATAAGAGTCTGATAATTGTCGCATTTGTTCAACATTTAGTCGGTTGGCCTCTTGCTGCAGTTGGTTTGCCTGCTGCTGGTTAGCATTTGCCAGTACTAGCTGCTTTACTAGTTCCTCCATAATTGCTGAGAAATTCCTTTTAAGAGTACTGTCTCTTTAAGAATCTTGCCCGCATCCTCCACCATATGTGGGGCTTTGCTCAATTGGTGGCTGCAGTGCTTGCATAACATGAAGTGATCAGCAAGTGGAGTTTGTAAACAGGACTGGGCCTGCTTGTTTATTCGGCAAAATAACACAGTTCAAGTGTAAAATGAAAACAGCTTACTTCAGCATGGCATAATGCCAAACAGTCAGGAACTTTCAATGCCTCCTTACAAGCCCCAGTACCTCTCTCAATGAGTGTGGCTGGCTTGGTTTTAGGGAGCCTAATCTCTCCTCTCAGTGCTTCCCCCTTCTCACTGTTCTGAATTGTAACACTCCTTTTACCATTCAGTCAGCTGAACATGCTCCTGGCACAAAATCCGTAATGGACCTAGGAATGGAAGCTTCATCCCACCCAATGCTCTACAAAGCCTCCGGACTCCAGGACCCAGACCAGAAATTCAAAACAACTCAGAGAAAACCCATAAGCTGGTTTTCTCCCTATATTTATTCCCTGGAGCCCCTCACCATGTATAGGTAAGAAACCTAGGTGAAATATAGACACCATTTATAACTTTTCCAGCTGGTGTCTCACAGCTGATTGTCATTAAATTTATTAAAAGATCCAAATATAAAAAGTATGAATGAAAAAAAAAATGCTGAATGATACGGTAAAAAATATGAACACCTCAAAAATACCTAGCAAAAAACAAAAAGAAAACCGCTATAAGTCTGAATTGATTTGAAGCAGGCCGATGAGATCAGCACAGCTCAAGCACCTTAACAACTTTTACTTTGCAAAGCTTGGTATTAGAGGTTTTGGTAGTTTTTACACTTAGGGGGTTATTTATCAAAATCCTATTTTTAGAAAGCAACTCCGGCCAAATCTACACTGACTTTTCCCCCCTATTTATCATTAAGTTCTCGATAAAATTGTAAAAAATCTGAATCCGTGACTTTGACGGCCACATATCGCAACATTTTTGGAAACCCAGCGCAAATCAGGATATCTTTGGGAAATCTGCCATTGGCTTTTACATGAACTCTGCAGGTCTGAGTTGCAGTACTTTTTTATTAAGACTTGAATATATATCTATATATATATATATATATATATATATATATATATATATATATATATATATATATATATATATATATATATATATATATATACACATATATATATATATATATATATAAACAACATGGGGTTGGTGCACCCAGAGCACAAAATGGATGCCTCGGTGCTGGAACAAAGAAAACAATCATATACAGATATCAAAAAAGGTCCGCACACACAGGACTTAGATGAAAAAGAAAAAATGTAGTTTATTCAACGTTTCGGCCCAGTCACTTGAACTTCCTGAGGACGGCTCAAGTGACTGGGCCGAAACGTTGAATAAACTACATTTAATCTTTTTCATCTGTCAGGCTCTTTTGGAGATTCGATAGGAAGAGCAGTTAGAACTGCTGTTAGTGTACAGCTTGCTGAACTTGACCCGAAGGAATAGATGCAAGCCAAAAGCGTGGTCGGAGGACAGGCAGAGAGTCGGTAGGCGGGCAGAGGTAAACGTAGTCAGGGACAGGCAGCGGTCGGAGGCAGGCAGAAGATATTCGTAAACGGGAATCAGGCAATAGGTCAGTAGGCAGGCAGAAATACTCGTAGTCAGGAACAGGCCGAGGTCGATGGCAGGCAGAAGGTAAACGAAGTCCAGGTCAGGCCGAGGTCGGTAACAAGAAAGACAAATCCAAAGAATAATCTGAGAACACAGTAACAAGCACAAGCAAGGAAATCACCAAGCACTGTTTGCTCTTGCTGACGTCTTTTTATAGGGACAAGTTTGGCGCCAAAAACGTAATGACGCAGCGTCAATGCGCCCGCGTCCACCGCGACGCGCGCGCGTCCGAATAAACGGACGCGCGCCCGCGCAACAGACGCACGCGCGCGACAGACGCCGGGAGTCCTCAGGAACCTAAGCACCCCCGTGTCTGCGCCCCGGCTGCGGTTACAGGTACCTTACATTGCCCCCCCCCCTGAGGGGCGGCCTCAGGACGTCTTCAGCAGGTTTCTCAGGGTGACTCCTATGGAAAGCTGAAACCAACCTCGGAGCATGAACGTTTTCCACTGGTTCCCAAGAATTCTCTTCGTTAGGAAAACCTTTCCACTTGACAAGATACTGTAATCTCCTGCCTCGAAGCCTTGAATCCAGAATCTTCTCTACCTCAAATTCCGCATCGCCTTGACAAGAAACCACAGGAGGAGGAGGAAGGATACGACCATGAAAAGTATTTGGAACAACCTTCTTGAGCAGAGCAGAGTGGAAAACAGGATAAGCTTTCAAGGACTTTGGTAAATCAAGTTCAAAAGAGACAGGGTTAACAACTCTTTTAACAGAAAAGGGTCCCAGAAACTTCGGAGCCAGCTTCTTGGAGGGGTTAGAAAGGCGTAGATTCAATGTAGACAGCCAAACTTTATCACCCACCTTGAATTCCGGATCCTCCCCTCGTCTTCGATCTGCAAAGATCTTAAAGTTTTGTTGAGCCTTGCTGATGTGTATCTTCAGAGTCTCAGAGTTTTGCTTCAAAAACTTCAAACGATCCTGGAGCGAAGGAAGGGTTATTTCAGGCAAGATATCTGGAAACATAATAGGATGGAATCCCACATTAGAGAAGAATGGTGTTTGACCTGTGGAAGAATGTATAGAGTTGTTATAACAGAACTCAGCACAGGGAAGAAGTGAAAACCAATTGTCCTGGAGATAAGAAGAAAAAGTACGAATATATTGTTCAAGAGTTTGATTGGTTCTCTCGGTTTGGCCATTAGTCTGTGGATGATAGGCAGAAGACCGGGATAATGAGATACCTAAAGCCTTACATAAAGCAGTCCAGAACTTAGAGGTAAATTGTGACCCTCGATCGGAGATAATTTCATTGGGTAAGCCATGCAGTCTCACAATAAATACCTCTGCAGTAACTGCTGCAGAAGGTAACCGAGGAAGCGGAATAAAGTGAGCCATTTTTGTAAGACGATCTACTACCACAAAGATAGTGTTATATTTGTCAGAAGGGGGAAGTTCCACAATAAAATCCATCGAGATAGAACTCCATGGTCTCTCAGGTAAAGGTAAGGGGCGAAGTAACCCTACCGGTTTGTTACAGGATGGTTTAGACCTTGCACAGGATTCGCATGAACGTACAAAAGAGATACATTCTTTTACTAACGAAGGCCACCAAAAGAATCTTCTAGCCAAATCCAACGATCTTCGAATCCCCGAATGTCCAGCTAAGGGATGATCATGAATAAGTTTAAGAGCCTCTAGACGAAGACTGGGAGGAACCACCAACTTGTTGTTTCGAAAAAGAAGGTTATCTTGAAGAGACAAATCATTAACCCCAGGATAATCCGTTAGTGACTGAGGGAAATTTCTTAAATTCTCGATAAAAGAAGATTGAAGAAGTAAGAAATGTCCAGGCTGAAGAATCGTGTCAGGTGCCACATCCTCCTTTTCTACAGGAAAAATTCTGGAAAGAGCATCTGCCTTCATATTCTTAGAACCAGGCTTGTATGTGATATGGAACTGAAAACGAGAGAAGAAAAGTGCCCATCTTGCTTGTCGAGGATTTAATCTTTTTGCTGTGCGTAAATATTCCAAATTTTTGTGGTCAGTAAAAATGATCATTGGATGCACAGCTCCCTCTAAAAGATGTCGCCATTCTTCTAAGGCTCCTTTAATAGCTAACAGTTCCCGATCTCCCACGTCATAATTTCTTTCGGTAGGGGATAATTTCTTAGAAAAGAAGGCTACTGGATGTAAAATGTCCTTAAGTCCTGTGCGTTGGGAAAGAATTGCTCCAATTGCCACCTCCGAGGCATCAACTTCAAGAATAAAGGGTTTGGATACATCAGCATGTACGAGAATGGGGGCAGAGACAAACAACTTCTTTAGACATTCAAAAGCTTGTTGAGCAGCCGGAGACCAGAAAAATTTAATTTTATTGCTTGTAAGGTCGGTGAGAGGCTTGATAATAGAAGAGAAACCTTTGATGAACCTTCTGTAAAAGTTAGCAAACCCAACAAAACGCTGAATACCCTTACGATCCACAGGCGGGGGCCAGTTAACAACTGCCTCTACTTTCTTGGAATCCATCTTGAAACCTTGATCGGAAACTAAAAAACCCAAAAATTCAATGCTGGATCTCTCAAACTCGCATTTGGAGGCCTTGGCATAAAGTTGGTGTTGCCTGAGGTGAAGTAACACCTCTCTTATATGAAGACGGGGTTCTTCCAAGGAATTAGAGAAAATTAGAATATCATCAAGATAAACAATGACGAATTGGTCCAACAGATCATGAAAGATGTCGTTGACAAAGTGCTGAAAAGTGGCAGGAGCGTTGCAAAGACCAAAAGGCATGACAGTATATTCGAAATGACCATAACGAGAACGAAAAGCAGTCTTCCACTCATCCCCCTCACGAATACGAACCAAATTATAGGCTCCTCTGAGATCAAACTTTGAAAAGATTTTAGCACGACAAAGTCTTTGAAAAAGATCAGGAATGAGGGGTAACGGATAACGATTCTTGATAGTTATTTTATTGAGTTCTCGGAAGTCGATGCAAGGTCTTAAAGAATGGTCTTTCTTTTCGACAAAGAAGATGCCTGCTCCAGCGGGAAAAGTAGAATGTTGGATAAAACCCTTAGCAAGGTTTTCATCAATGTAATCCTTTAAAGTAGCCAGTTCAGGTTCGGATAAAGGATAAATTCTTCCGAAAGGGATGGCTGCACCGGGAAGTAAATCGATAGGACAATCATAGCTTCTGTGCGGAGGAAGGGAGTCCGCTGCTTTCTTACTGAAGACATCCAAAAAATCGTGATACACATGAGGGACCAATTGAAGAGTCTCATCATCCACAGTGGTGAGGCCTAAAACTTGTGAGGAAGGAAGACAATTCTTATGGCAGTAATTAGAATTAAAAACAAGTGTCGCAGACTGCCAATCAATACAGGGATTGTGACTTCTTAACCAAGGAATTCCAAGAATGACAGGGAAGAGAAGATTTTCCATCACATCAAATTTTAATAACTCAAAATGCCCCTGAACAGAAAAGGTCGGAATATGTGGGGTCTCCAGGGATACTGGTCCCGAAGCAACAAAATTTCCATCTGCCATCTTGACAGGAATGGGCTGGGTCTTGGGAATGAGCGGAATCAAATGAAGGTCTGCAAAAGCCTGGTTAATAAAACATCCACAGGCTCCCGAATCCACCACGGCATCCACTTCAAACTTTCTTTGGTTCCACTGAAACGAGAGATGAAGTAGAATATAAGATTGTAGCGATGGGATGCAGGGCAACTTGTAAGTTTGAGATGAAGAAATTTTACCATCAGGTCTTGTGGGACAATTCTTAAGCAGGTGTCCAGCCAGGCCACAGTACAAACATAGATTTAGACGTCTACGTCGAAGTCTCTCCTCCACCGAAAGTGTCTTACGGACCACACCAAGTTGCATGGGTTCTGGGTCAGAGGAAGAAGAAATTGGGAAAACTGGAGGGGGAGCAGTAGGGAGCACCCAGTCCGGAGTAGATGAGGTGACACCTCTTTCTTGGCGCCTCTCCCTGAGTCTCTGGTCAATTTGAATAGCGAGAGAAATCACTTCCTCCAGGGAGGAAGGTAGACCAACCCTTGCCAATTCATCCCTTAGGGTGTCGGACAGTCCCATACGAAATTGATGTCGAAGGGCTCTGTCATTCCAGAGGGTATCTGGAGCCCAGCAACGAAACTCAGCCACATACTCTTCTACTGGACGACGGAGCTGTCGAAGGTTTCGTAGAGCTGCCTCAGCTGTATCTACTTGATGAGGGTCTTCATAGATTTTAGACAGGGCCTGAATGAAGGAATCCGTCGTAGCCAAGAGAGGACTATTTTGCTCCAATAAACGGTGAGCCCACGCCTGAGGTTGCCCTTGAAGCAAAGAAATCATCACTCCCACCCGGATCTGATCGGTAGCATGAGACTGAGGTTTCAATGTAAACAGAAGACGGCAACTATTAATAAAAGTTCTAAAAGTCCTTCGGTCCCCAGAAAATTTGTCAGGCATAGCTACCTTAGGTTCATGAGAAGAAGAAGTTGCTCCTCCGGCGGCAGCACCAGATTGTCCAGATGTGGGAGCGACTGGAGGAATCGCAGAAATCTGTAAATCTTGCAACTGTTCCTGCACATGCAAATAATCTCCCCGCAGTTCTCTCACTACCTGGGTGAGTGAAACAATTTGTTGAGACAAGTCGACCAGGGTAGGCAACTCTTCCGAATGCTCCATTTTTTGGCTTGGTGATTCTGTCAGGCTCTTTTGGAGATTCGATAGGAAGAGCAGTTAGAACTGCTGTTAGTGTACAGCTTGCTGAACTTGACCCGAAGGAATAGATGCAAGCCAAAAGCGTGGTCGGAGGACAGGCAGAGAGTCGGTAGGCGGGCAGAGGTAAACGTAGTCAGGGACAGGCAGCGGTCGGAGGCAGGCAGAAGATATTCGTAAACGGGAATCAGGCAATAGGTCAGTAGGCAGGCAGAAATACTCGTAGTCAGGAACAGGCCGAGGTCGATGGCAGGCAGAAGGTAAACGAAGTCCAGGTCAGGCCGAGGTCGGTAACAAGAAAGACAAATCCAAAGAATAATCTGAGAACACAGTAACAAGCACAAGCAAGGAAATCACCAAGCACTGTTTGCTCTTGCTGACGTCTTTTTATAGGGACAAGTTTGGCGCCAAAAACGTAATGACGCAGCGTCAATTCGCCCGCGTCCACCGCGACGCGCGCGTCCGAATAAACGGACGCGCGCCCGCGCGACAGACGCGCGCGACAGACGCCGGGAATCCTCAGGAACCTAAGCACCCCCGTGTCTGCGCCCCGGCTGCGGTTACAGGTACCTTACATCATCTAAGTCCTGTGTGTGCGCACCTTTTTTGATATCTATACAAAATGCAGGAATTGACAGCACTCCAAGGAAATACATCAAGTCAATAATTCAAATGAAAGCAGAGATTTATTGGTGATCCAACGTTTCGGCTCCGCACAGAAGCCTTCGTCAGGTAAAGAAAAAAAAAAATTAAGGTGAATTTTAAGAAAAACTCGAAAAAATATAAGGTGGTCAAGTTTCTATCTATATATAGACAAATACAAGAGTCCTCTGCACTCAACCCATTATCAATATATTTAAGACAGAGACATCCTGTGCACACTGCCACTGAAAAATGCCTTGTCTATATGTATTTTGTGGTCACACCCTCATTGCACCCCCGCCTAATGGTTTTAAAAATTAGTGGTGAGCACAACTTTCCCTTGTTTGTTATAGTTATACAGGAGCAGTGACCAGCTCCATGTTGTAGCTCCCACCCTTCCCAGCTATAGGTTTTGTTTAAAGGGTAAGGCATTTTTCAGTAGCAGTATGCACAAAGGGGCAAATTCACTAAGATGCGAAGTTGCGCCAGGCGCAACTTCGCCGCACTTCGCCACACTTCGCCGTACTTCGCCAGGCGAAGTTTCGCCAGGGCTCCGCAAATTCACTAAAATCCGAAGTTGCGCACAGGGGTAGCGTAAGGTTGCGAAGTTGCGCTAGCGTTGATTCGCTATATAAAGCGAAGTTGCGCTAGCGAAGGCTAATTTGCATACGGCGCAAATTTCAATGGAGGAACACGTATCTGCACTACAAATGCCTAGAAAACCTTCAAATCAGCAAATAAAAATTTTATTTTGCCCTACACATGTGCCCACTGCCTAGGTAAGTTGCCATAAGTCAGGAAATGTAGGGGGGAGGAAGGGGAGCCCCAAAAAATTTTCGATCTTTTTCAGCCTATCACTCATCATGTAGAAAACACGCCAGCGTTTTTTGGGACTTAGAAAAAAAATTGACTTTTTTTTAAACAATCCCTATCTACTCTATTGCGCTTCGCCAGGTCTGAGGTGGCGAAGGAAGTCTAGCGTAAAAGGTAGCGTTCAGTACACTGCGCAAGTTAGTGAATTTGCGTAGTTTCGTCGCTAGCGAAGATTCGCCTGGCGTAAGGTTGCGAAGTAACACTAGCGAAACTACGCCAGCGTTCGTTAGTGAATTTGCGCAGTAGCGAAAATGCCAAACGCTAGCGAACTAACGCTAGCGTTCGGCGCTTCGCGCCTTAGTGAATTTGCCCCAAAATGTCTCTGTCTTAAATATATTGATAATGGGTTGAGTGCAGAGGACCTCTTGTATTTGTCTATATATATATATATATATATATATATATATATATATATATATATATATATATATATATATATATATATATATATATATATATATATATATATATATATATATATATATATATATATATATACAAAGAAGAGTGGGCCTGGTGCACCCAGAAAACTAGGTCACTGCCCAGGTGCTGGAACAAACAATAGTACAATCAATGAAGAAAAGAGTCCGCACTCATGGGTCTTTATGATGCAAAAAACTCCGGACGGCTCGTGTTTAGGAGCCGAAACGTCAAATAAACTCTAAGAAGTTTTTTGCATCACAAAGACCCATGAGTGCGGACTCTTTTCTTCATTGAATATATATATATATATATATATATATATATATATATATATATATATATATATATATATATATATATATATATATATATATATATATATAGTGAATAAAGTACCCCCTCTTGTAAAATATAAGAATATTATAAGTTACAGAGGAGTTTCATGACCATATAAAAAAACGAGGCCGAAGGCCGAGTGTTTTATATAGGTCATGGAACTCCGAGGTAACTTCTAATATCCTCATATTTTGCAACTGGGGGTACTTTATTTATTATAATACACAGGTTTCAGTGAGTCATGTGACAGAAATTACATAAGAACTCACCGTTTATAACTGATGACATCAGAACTCACTGTTTATAAGGATATAATTTACAAGATATTTATGGCTTTTGTGTATTATATATATATACTCCACAATTAAGCAGTGAAGCAAATTATTTTTTATACAATTTTTAATAAAAACCCATTAATCAAAGAAGGGTCAATATATGCGTTAAGTAAAACTTTCATGATTACATAATCCTAACATCTTCTGGGCAAAAAGTATAATAAAAATTTATGAAGTCATTATGTTTCATATTTTGGAAATATATGGCACTGATGCTGCCTATAAGTTTATCTGCAACATCTTGAAATTATACAGCATTTCTCAGAGCAAATCATAAATATAAAATGAAGTATTGCTATTTCACTGTTTTACAGTTTGAACACATCAGCATCTGCACAAATTATGTCAAGGTAAGAAAAAAATGTTATTTATGTGCTCACATTTAGTATTTTACAAATGGATTGGCAGAAGTGCTAACATCCACAAAGTAGATAATGGCTCAGTAATGGCATCATGATTAAATACAAAGCTGCAAGTGTTATGGGATCTTATATATTACAAAGCCATAAAGCAACTTATGTTGTGCCTTGCATAAGATTTCCTTGTTCTTTATCATATATACAGTACAAAAAACATTTTCCAAATACAGTAACTTGAACACTTATCAGAATATGTTATATGAAGCACAAGGTTTGCTCAGGTGATGTAACACATAGCAACAAATAAGATGTTTTATTTAAAACAGATCAGCAAATGCTAAGTGCTGATAGGTTGATACAGGTGACATAAATTTAAAAAAAAATGTCAATAACCCCAAAGGTTTATAAAAAATACCTGCACAGTTTATACAAACCTCCAAAGATCTTATGCATAAGAACCTACAGTTATTTGCTTAAAGAGTTTTGGAAGAGTAAGGGCTTTCAGTTTTCCCTTAGCTGGTTGTGCCAACACAAGTAACTGACTTATGCCCAGTGAATCACTTACTACTGTTGGGATTGACAATATGCATTGAAAATGACGCCATTCACATAAAAAAACAACTTGGGTCAATTTGTCAAACATGACCCTAATTTGTTTAAGTATTGTTGAAATGCTTGCAAGCTCCACTGCACATTATTCCGAGTGTCCACTAAAGCAGCTGTATTGTGGTTGAAAAACAGGGCACTTTGCATAGATCATTGCTTCGGTAACTAAGCCCTCATTTCTCGGGCCACTGATCTTTGGGTACAATTGACCTGTCACAATTCAGGATGTGACAGATGAAGAAAATCCACAAGTGCCTCATACTAGCACCAAATACCCCAAAAATGATGGACAGGAGGCCAGCAAAGTAGAGAGAGGCCGGTGAGACATAAAGGGTGAAGACAAGAGCTTGGTCAGATAGGGTCAGTCAGAGAAGGCAGTGGAGAGCTGGGAGTTGGGTCAGGCAGCAAGAGAGCAAAGATCTAAAATGGTTTATGAGTCATAACCTAAGAAATCAGAATATGCTCACAGAGAAGGCAGAACACCACAACAACCAAGATGAAGGGTGGGAAGTTCTTTTAAAGGAGAACCAACCCCCAATTAGAAAAGCTCAATCTACTATCCTAGATAGTACCCCCTCCATGCTTCCTACCTACATAAGGCATTATTCCAGAAAGTGTCCCTGGACTGCATGCTCTGTTATCTATGCAGGCTCACGCACAAGAGCTCATAGGCGCCATCTTCTGGGTCTTTGGTCTTGTTCATATCCTCTTCCCTTCAGCAATTCACAGAACTTTTCTGCGCATGCGCAGTTGGTATGAATATCGGACTGCTCCAAATCCGCATGCACCAAATATGGTGTTCCCTTACAGAGTAGACCGCAGGACCCAGAAGATGATGCCCATGAGCTCTGCTGCACTACTCTGCATAAATAAGTGAGCATGCCGTACAGGGAGCATGCTGTCTCATACTATGGTGTTGGGCCTATTTATCGCATATCAGGGATCATGGATCAGTTTCAATACATCAAAATACAAAAAGAGGTAGCCGGAGAGCACTTGTTTCTTTAGTTAAAAGATCATTTCTTTATTTGCAGACATTTACTGCATTGTGCAGTAAATGTCTGCAAATAAAGAAATGATCTGTTAACTAAAGAAACAAGTGCTCTCCGGCTACCTCTTTTTGTATTAGTAACCTTTGGCACTCCAGCACGGGGATTGCAGCGCGTAGAGAAGCAAACTCACACGGATGAATACATAAAGGACTCTTTTATAGTTGAATACATCAAAATACTTGAAGAGGTCATATTGCCTTATGCCAAAGTGGAAAAGCCCTTGAAATGGGCGTTTTAAGAAGAGAATGACCCCAAACACACTAGTAAACAAGCAACATCTTGGTTCCAGACCAACAAGAAAATCATGTTATGGAGTGGCCAGCCCAATCCCCAGACCTTAATCCAGTAGAAAACTTTTGGGGTGACATCAAAAATGCTATTTCTGAGGCAAAACCAAGAAATGCAGAAGAATTGTGGATGGTAACAGGTGCCAAAAGCTGGTCAACTCCATGCAACACAGATGTACAGCAGTTGTCAGAAACGGTGCTTAAACAACTAACTATAGTTCAGTGATTCAAAGGAAAGCACAATCTTGAAACATTTTTCAGTTTAAACAGTGAATGTTTGCATTTGTAAAGAAAAATGCAGACACAACTACTTTATAAAACAGCCTAATATTCTCTTTTCTTCACATTCTGTAAAGGAATAACACAAATTTCATAAATTGTTCTTCATGTTTTGATTTGGAATACAATGTGCAGTGTTCCCAATGCATTTGCGTGTAATAAAATAAAAGCTATTATATGGATTTTGAGCTTTATTCACTTTTTTAAACACAATGCTCTTATTCTGAAAATAATACAAAGGTCACAAAATAAGACTGAGGCTAAATAGAAATAATTATTGGTACATGGAAGCTTAGACACCAGCACAATTAGAAGCATAATATAATAATCAACCCTTTATCATTATCTTATATGACAGGTCAGCCTCATTTTCTGCTTGATGATTTGTAATGACCCCAAAGCAGCTCAACAGCCATTCTGTAATTTGGAGCTTTCTGGATAATGGGTTTCCAGATAATGGATTCTATACCTGTACTATAGAAATGATGAACCTGGCTGGTGCAATAAATTTAGTAAATAAAATATGGCATTTCTAGCCAAAACAAATGGTGATTGCGTGTGGAATTTTCCACGATGTGAACGCTAGATTTTACTTTGCTTCTTACAACATTTTTTACATGACAAAGTGTGGTGTATTATCCTGCCATTTTTTTACACAGTACAGGTATGGGACCTGTTATCCAGAATGCCTCTGGTATCCAGGATAAAGGACTGTTCTGTAAGTTAGATCTTCATACCTTGTCTACTAGAAAATCATGTAAACATTAAATAAACCCAATAGGCTTAATTATATTCCAATAAGGATTAATTATATCTTAGTTGGGATCAAGTACAAGCTACTGTTTTATTATTACAGAGAAAGGTAGTCTATGGGAGACAGCCTTTCCGTAATTTGGCGCTTTCTGGATAATGGGTTTCTGGATAAATGTTCCCACACCTGTATAATAAATATGCCCCCTAGCCTTTATACGCCAAAATCCTTTATACTGTGTGATCCCACACTATGTGCTTCAAGGTACCTGGGAATTGGGACAATTTTTCAGTTTGCCAAGTGAGTGCAAATGGTAATTGCGGGGGTTAAGCTCACTGCATTTCAGTGTACTCAGTGCAGCCCTTTTGGCTTTAAAAAGTGCTTTCTACCACATGATCAGTTAACTTTACTTTAGATTTTGATAAATATGGTGGCATAATAGGGTTAATTTAAAATGGAGAATGCAGGGTAAAAGTGCACAAAAAGGCCAGAGGTTCTGCATTTACCTTGTTGCCACATGTCCAAAAAGGAGCATATGGATTCTCTATACATACGCACCCCCCTCCCTAGGGAGCATCTGGGAGCAATGTCCGCAAAAAAGCCCTGCACTATAAAAGACGGTAAAGACAGGGCTAGGCTATACCTCCTGACACTGTGATGTGCTCCTCATGCCAGGTTTACCCTAATGTGCAAGCTTTTGTGAGTGAGCACTAAGGGAAGCACTCTTGCATCTCTTAGCACTCTAGTAGGTATGCAACAGATTAAATTAAATTCCAAACAGGGGGTTGTGAGAGCACTTAGTAAAAATATATCAATACAATGGATGTGCACCAATGCTGGGTCACTCTCCTTTAGAAGTTAATGGAGGGGAGGACTATGCCCTCTATCTTAAACCAATTCTTACGTGTTAATCTTTGAAAAATATGACCAGAGGTGAATAGGAACACCATTTGGGGTTTACCTTGACGTGGTAGGATGGCTTAAAAATTTTATGATCATAACTTTGTAACCAAAAACTCCTGATTTTGAAAATATCTGACTGATTAAAGACCTCAATGACTTCCTTGCAAAGTTTGCAACAAAATTGCTTTTGCATACTCTCAGGGGCCGATTCACTAACTTCGAGTGAAGGATTCGAAGTAAAAAAACTTCGAATTTCGAAGTTTTTTTTGGGCTACTTCGACCATCGAATGGGCTACTTCGACCTTCGACTACGACTACGACTTCGAATCGAAGGATTCGTAGTAAAAATCGTTCGACTATTCGAGCATTCGATAGTCGAAGTACTGTCTCTTTAAAAAAAACTTCGACCCCCTAGTTCACCATCTAAAAGCTATCGAAGTCAATGTTAGCCTATGGGGAAGGTCCCCATAGGCTTGCCTAACTTTTTTTGATCGAAGGATATTCCTTCGATCGTTGGATTTAAATCTTTGTAATCGTTCGATTCGAAGGATTTAATAGTTCGATCGTACTATCTGCGCTAAATCCTTCGACTTCGATATTCGAAGTCGAAGGATTTTAGTTCCTAGTCGAATATCGAGGGTTAATTATGGCTTATCTGTGTTGGTGTGCATTTTTTCTTAAATAATAGAACTACTTGTAAGTTCCACTGGAAAGGGGATGATGTAAACAATGTATAATTTCAGAAAAAATGCTGTGGAATATGTCAGTGTTATATAACAAAACAATAATAATAGAACTGCAAGGAGAAACAGTTCTCAGTCTTTAGGCTTCTATTTAAAATGTAAGTGCACCTTAGAGCACAATGTAACATTTACAAAATGTAGAAGTGGAATCTCAGAGAACAGAGACCACTGAGAAACATTTTGATAACCTGAGGACATTTTTATTGTGCAAGTTTTACTTTTTAAGGCTGTGATTTATGTCATAATTTTTACTGAAACAGAGCTCTCTGCTTATCTTGTAGACTTTCCAAGTTCTTCCTATAGCATTCCATTAACTTCAACTTGGGCTCTTTATTTTCATACATAAACAACGCCAGCTTGCTTTTGTAGCTTGAGAAGTTCTGTAGCTCTACAGTCGTAAAACAGATGTAAGCTTTTCCTTTGTTCTCCAACAGAATTTTGTAAAAATAAAAAATTTAAATGTAAGGCTCTTTTGGGACAAAATAAACATAAGAAAGGGGCCTATATGCCATCCAAACAAACAGGGTCCATGCTTGTGTCCAAAATAGTCCCTGGTCCCTTTCCAAATGCCAAAGGATTGCTTTCAGACAGAAACTTTTATACTGTTACCATTGTGAGTCCAACATTAAGTACAGCAGATTTATCAATACAGTGCAAATTTGCACCTAGGGCAGTAACCCATAGCAACAAATCAGTAATACTGATTAAAACAATGAAAACAAGTACCCCATACTTTGGGCGACTCAGGGGCATTTTACAGGGAGGATGTTAGTGACCTTTCTAACATAGTAAAACTGAGATGTTCCTATCTCTTTAATAATATCAGTATCCATTTAAGTACATTTTACTAGTACTTTCTTGGTTGTGAAAATACTGTGAGACCTTTGTCAAGCAATGTAATTTGTTTTTTCACAATCTTTGGAATTTATGAAAAAAATGTACTGTGTAAATGATTAAGATACACTTCCCATCAATGTCTATGTCATCCTGACAGGTTTCCGTTTTCTTCCACCCAAGTGGTGTTTATGATAATGATTAGTGATGGGGGAATAAAGACAAGCATGGATTTGCAGGGAATACCCACGTTTCGCGCCAGCTATTAATTCGCAAAACTGAGGCAAAAATTTACTGGCGGAAAATTTGCAGCAACAAAAAAAAATTGTCATGCGTCAAAATTGTCGAGTGTCAAAATTATTATATCTGGACAAAAGTTATTAAAATATAAATATTAAACTATTAATTATTTTGACGCACATTGACTTCAATGTGTTTCATGAATTTTTCAGAGTTTCGCGGATTTTGCTGTAAATTAGCGAAACTCCACAGATTCGCCCATCACTAATAATGATGATATTGCCAGGAAATGCAGTCCAGTTAGTTAAAAAATACAGTTGCAAAGGTTGCCAAGTCAAAACTAGAGGGCCCACTGAGAACAATAAAATTCCTGGGTATCAAACTGATATATATTTCAAGCAACAAAAGTCATCTTGAGATAGATGCAATCCCTGTTGGAAAAGTTGAACATCACCCTGCAGGATTAAATCCATAGGGAGCATTTGCGGCACCAGTGGGTGTGACAAAGCTGCTTCACTTCATATGCTTGAACAGGGTCCACAAGATGAATTTGAGGGTTTGGCAAAACTGTCATGGGTGTTCCTTGTGGCATCAAGAGCCCTAATCCAACACTGAGATAATTTGTTTATGGATGTGCCCAGGGCGGTTAGCTTTCAACCCTTTTTAAGGTGTTCAACAGTAGAGTTTATACACAAAGAAGGTTGCAGCGAGTCCTAAAACTGTCCCAATAGTGCTCCGTCAAGGCACCCAATAAACAATTATAATTCGAATAAGGAACAGAAGGACAGAATCGCAGGTTTAACTGCTTAGGTGCATTTTCAATCATCCACAAGACATGTTTCGGGACACACTTGAAAAACGGCAGATGTGCCCGAAACATGTCGTGTGGACGATTAAAAATGCACCTTAGCAGTTAAACCTGCGATTCTGTCCTTCTGTTCCTTATTCTAATTCTAATTCCTTTTTAAGGTGCATATGGGTAGGATAGATATTAGATGACCAGTCACATTTGAGATCCTGGGGAATTTATTTGCTCAATTGTACGGATATGCAATTTCTTACTATAATGTTGACTGCTTAAAGCAGCTTTTTCCTTCATCATTTTATATGGCATTTAGAACTAGGCAGCTTATTAACCAGTACAAAAAGGTTGAAGGGGGTCTTTAATTGGAGTATGAAGGAGACTAGTTTACATATATATTATGCCAAAACATATAAATGTGGTTGGGGTCTATGTTTCCATTTGTACCAAGTCCCATGTCGTAGAACATGCCCAGGTTTTTGGAGGTACGCAAGTCCTGGGGTGCATCACTACAAGTTCACGCAGATGATTAAATGTTGTCTAAGTTCCAGTTCAATTAGACAGTGTTGGCCAGGACTTTGGATAGCAGCAAATAAGTATTCATCTCACTCCTTTCAGATTGGGGCAGATTATGGAAACAGCAAGAAGTGGTTTGAGCGTGGCCACAATTGAGAGGATTGAAAAATGGAAATCCAGTTGGTTTCAGTCATATCTTCAACCTCTTTTCGTATAACATGGAGGAATGGAGTTGTTGTGTGGATGTTATATGTTCTTGAGTATTATTTTTTTTCAAGTGCTGGCCATTGTGTCCTTTTCTGAGCATAAAACTGAATGCCTTAGGCCTGGAGGTAGGTGCTTTGGGATACAGTGGCAGGAGGTGGAAGTCCACTGGTCCTAGTAAAGAGGTGTGGGACCAGGTTCTTGAGGTTGGAGGGGATGTCTAAGTTGTGGAGGTGTTGAACATGCTAAACCTGAAAGTCACATGACATGAGGATATAGTTACATAGTTAGTTACATAGTCAAAATGGGTTGAAAAAAGACAAAATCCATCAAGTTCAACCCCTCCAAATGAAAACCCAGCATCCATACACACACCCCTCCCTACTTTCACATAAATTATATATACCCATATCTATACTAACTATAGAGCTTAGTATCACAATATCCTTTGATATTATGTCTGTCCAAAAAATCATCCAAGCCATTCTTAAAGGCATTAACTGAATTGGCCATCACAACATCACCCGGCAGTGCTTTCCACAACCTCACTGTCCTCACTGTGAAGAACCCCCTACGTTGGTTCAAATGAAAGTTCTTTTCTTCTAGTCTAGAAAACAACCCCAACCTTGACAGTCTACCTTCATAGTTTAAGTCTTCCATCCCTCTAACCAATTTAGTTGCATGTCTCTGCACTCTCTCCAGCTCATTTATATGCATACTCCAGACGAGGTCTTACCAGGGACCTATAAAGAGGCATAATTATGTTTTCATCCCTTGAGTTAATGCCCTTTTTTATGCAAGACAGAACTTTATTTGCTTTAGTAGCCACAGAATGACACTGCCCAGAATTAGACAACTTGTTATCTGCAAAAAACCCTAGATCCTTCTCATTTAAGGAAACTCCCAACACACTGCCATTTAGTGTACAGTATATCTATTAGAGAGCTGATTGTAAGCATGGAGAGAGATTTTTTTAAACAATCAGTTACTATAGTATGTATATTAAAAATGTGATATAGATGGTAAACATATTATGGTTGTTTAATAAAGCCATAGCCAATATATGTTCTTTATGTACTATGTTTATGAGTTTACCCAGTGTTAACATATGTTAATGGTTATAGTAAAAGTTACTTGATGACTTCACCAAGACCAAGTCTTTATGTCACTGGTGCAAGCCACCATTGTATAACTAAATGTTCTTGGGAAGCACTAGAATTTTTTAAGAAGATCTGAATCGCTTTAGTTGTATTTTTGGCAAACTTATTTCACTCTATCATCTTGGCAATTCATTACATTTTACGATCAAAAAGTCAACTCTCCTGTAACAAAGCGAAACACAGTTCTTTGAAATAAATGTTGTCATTAACAAGCCATGCCAACCCCAGTGACAGATTTGCTGCTGTAATGAATAACATTTCCCACAAAGTTTTTTCTGTCTGACAAAAAACGGTGACATTATTGTAGGGAAAGGCTTAACATCTCTAAGCTAGATTGATTCATGTGCTCCCTAACACATGCACATCAAAAACAAAACAAGACAATCACAGAGGTCATCTGCCATGCAAAACAAGTCTATGTCCCAGCCTAATAAAGTTGGAGAAAATTTGTGGCTAAGATTACTGTAATATCTGATGTTCTGGCAAAAAATAGCTGGAAAAAAGCAATGCGAAGAATGTCAAGATTCACAAGGAAAAATGGTAATCAAAAGATGCTCAGATAGAAAAAGTCAGCCATGTGTTTCTTAAAGAGAAACACAGAATGCACTGTATTTATGCTTCCAAGCACTTTTAAAACGATCTGCTAGACAATGAACTGTGTCTTTTTTCAACCATAGCTGTTATATTTGATCATTTCCATGGGAAATGGAAAGGACTTTACCAGAGATGTGTCCAAATATCACATGTTAGCGGTCAGCATAAATAGCTGTCAGCATCATTGTTTCAGAGCATGGACATTTTAGAACAAACAACTGAAATGTGTGGGTCCCAGTACAAAAAAAATATCAGAGACTCTTATAATATACCAATATACTTTGTTTTCACAAGTATGTTGGCTAAAGAATCATGCTTTCTATAGTTTTAAAAAAAACAAAAAAAACAAACAAAACTGCTGATTTTGCAAGACGTTTCTAAATGTTAACTTGCTGCGGACTAATTTGCTTAATGATAGTTGGCATGACATAACCTTGTACAACGGGTAGATATGATCTTCCACAAACAATATACTACAGATGATATGTGGGTTGAAGCAAACTGATGTTACTGTAAATAATGTGCTGATTGCTGAATGAAACTAGAAATTATTTGTGGCACCCACTGTTCAAATATTTGATCCCCTCTGCTACTTCTTTGAGTATTCCTTGTCCCACATAAATCCAATTTTCTCAATTCTTTATTGTCTTTGACGAAAAACTTTTCTTCTGCAAGCTGTATTGGTTACTGATCATTTAAATGGGTTGTTTACCTTTAACATTTTGAAGCTTATTTATCAACATTCTCATTTTAGTGGTTTTAGAGGTTTTTGAAACCATGAATAGACTCACATACTCTAAAACTACAAATGTAACGGAATTTATTTACAAAAACAATGAATGGAAAAAAAAATGCTCAGCGATGCTCTAAAAAAAATAAGACTATAAGATAAGATTTCTAAAACTTCAGACAATTCCTAGCGAAAAAAAAATCCAAAAACCTCTAAAAGCCCAAATTGATTAAAAGCGGTCCAATAAGATCAACGCTGCTCCTAGTTAACTTTGTTTACTTTGTGAATTTTTGCATCACAAGTTTTTGTTGTTTTTACACTCAATAAATCTGAGATTTTTAGAGCTTTTAAGAAATATAGGTAAACCACAACTTTTAGAGATCCATGGGAAAAAAATTAAATTTGATTGTTAGTAAATAGACCCCTTAAAGGAAAACTATACCCCCCCAAACAATGTAGGTCTCTATTAAAAGATACTGAGTAAAACAGCTCATGTGTAAAACCCTGCTTCATGTAAATGAACCATTATCATAATAATATACTTTTTTAGTAGTATGTGCCATTGGGTAATCATAAATAGAAAATTGCCATTTTAAAAAATAAGGGCCGCCCCCTGAGATCGTAAGATTCACTGTGCACACATACAAACCACATGTAAGGTCACATGAGCCAACTAACAGACAGAGTTCTGCCTTTTGCTTCCTCACTTCTTCCTGTTACAGTTAGTGTTGTAGTATTTCTGGTCAGGTGATATCTGAGACAGCACAGATAGAGTCACGAAATGGTGGTTCAAGGCAAGAGATGTAAAAGGGCAATATTTATGTAAATATATATTCCAGTTTGGTAAGATTCTTTAATATGTCATTCAATTTGATATAAACTATCTGTTGCTTAAGTATTCATTTTGGGGGTATAGTTTTCCTTTAAGGCTGATGGCACAGCAGGAGATTAATTGCCAGCGATAAACCTCCTCTTCTGCTAGCGAGACGTGTACCATCAGTCTTCCGCCTCCTCTTCTTCTGCGGGCTAGATGTGTCCCTTCAGTCTTCCACCTCTTCTTTTGCGGGCGAGATGTCCGTTCAGCCTTCCGCCTCCTCTTCTTCTGCGGGCGAGATGTGTCCCTTCAGTCTTTCACCTCCTCTTCTTCTGCGGACGAGATGTGTCCCTTCAGTCTTGGCCTCCTCTTCTGCGGCGAGATGTCCCTTCAGTCTTGGTCTCCTTTTCTTCTGCGGGCGAGATGTGTCCCTTCAGTCTTTCACCTCCTCTTCTGCGGGTGAGATGTGTCCCTTCAGTCTTTCACCTCCTCTTCTCCTGTGGGCGAAATGTGTCCCTTCAGTCTTTCACCTCCTCTTCTGCCGATGAGATGTGTTCCTTCAGTCTTGGTCTCCTCTTCTTCTGCGGACGAGATGTCCCTTCAGTCTTGGCCTCCTCTTCTGCGGCGAGATGTGTCCCTTCAGTCTTGGTCTCCTTTTCTTCTGCGGGCGAGATGTGTCCCTTCAGTCTTTCACCTCCTCTTCTCCTGTGGGCGAAATGTGTCCCTTCAGTCTTTCACCTCCTCTTCTGCCGATGAGATGTGTCCCTTCAGTCTTGGCCTCCTCTTCTTCTGCCGGCGAGATGTGTCCCTTCAGTCTTCCACCTCCTTTTTTTCTCCCGGCGAAATGTGTCCCTTCAGTCTTCCACCTCCTTTTTTTATGCAGGCGAAATGTGTCAGTTCAGCCTTCCACCTCCTCTTCTTCAGTCTTCCACTTCTTTTTCTTCTGCGGGCTTTTCTGCCTTTTACAGTTAGAACTTATTACAGAGTCTGCCATTTAAAGGAAAACTATACCCCCCAAATAATGTAGGTCTCTATAAAAAGATATTGCATAAAACAGCTCATATGTAAAACCCTGCTTCATGTAAACAAACCATTTTCATAATAATATACTTTTCTAGTAGTATGTGCCATTGGGTAATCATAAATAGAAAATTGCCATTTTTAAAAAATAAGGGCCGCCCCCTGGGATCGTAGGATTCACTGTACTCACAAACAAACCATACATGTTAGGTCACATGAGCCAATTAACAGACAGAGTTGTGTCTTTTGCTTCCACAATTCTTCCTGTTACAGTTAGAGTTGATGTATTTCTGGTCAGGTGATCTCTGAGGCAGCACACAGACCATGACAAAATGGTGGCTCAAGGCAAGAGATGTAAAAGGGCAATATTTACTTAAATATATATTCCAGTTTGGTAAGATTCTTTAATATGCCACTTAATATGATATGAACTATCTGTTGCTTAAGTGTTCATTTTGCGGTATAGGTTTGCTTTAAGTATTATGTAGAAAGTGATATTCTGAGACAATTTGCAACTAGTTTTAATTTGCAACTAGTTTTAATTTTTTTAGGTATTTATTATTTGCATTTGAATAGGAGAGGGCCTAATAAACAGACGAGTAAATAACAATACTTTCGTAACTTTCCAAGCATGTTATTGGGGTAAGTGACCCCCATATGAAAGCTGTAAAGTGTTAGAAGAAGGGAAATAATTCAAAAACCACAAAAAAATGAAGAGCAACTGAAAAGCTGCTTAGAATTTGCCAGTCTATAAAATAGTATGTGAACCACTCTTTGTTATTCTACATTTAATTGCATTACCAGCATGTCAAAAAAGGAAATAAAAATGTACAGGTTTGGAATATACTATATGAAATGCTTGGGGCTGGGATGTTTCAGATGAAAGATTTTCTATAGTTTGGATCTCCAGACCTTTATTCAGCTAAATCGGTTAAACTAATTAATAAACATGACATTAATTATTTAACATAAAATAAACCCAACAGTATTGTTTTACCACCAGTATAGATTAAAGCAGCTGAAGGATCAAGTACAAGGCACTGTTTTATTATTCCTACACAGAAATAGTAAATCAGTTTAAATATTAAAATGATTTGCTTAAAATGGACTCTACAGGAAATTGGTTTATATTAATTTAAGCATTCTGAATGTTGGGTTTACAAATAACAATGTAATTCTCCTACCGCACACCTGTAGTTCACCAATCCTGCAAGCTGGTGGTGCGTTCCTTCCGTTGACCCGGCCGGGTCCCTTAGCAACCAACGTGTAAAAGAAACGGATCCGCACACACACCGATTAGTGCAGTCGGGGATTATCCCCTTTTATTCAGCCACCAAACATCAACGTTTCGGGGGGGAAACACCCACCCTTCATCAGGATGCAATTATTTGTGCAGTCACCCATTTAAACCCAACTTCCCACGCCTTCTTTTCCCATCATGCAGTTTGCCATAAAAATTAACCCTTATGTGGGATACAGGAAATTCGACCTACTGTATATGTAACATACAATTAAGCAATCAATTCGGTACGACAGTCAACAAAATGATCTTTTTCTTTCTTAAAGTGCCCATGTGCAATAATTATTACAAAATATGGTATCAAAACATTATTTTAAACAATTTTTTTTTTTTTTTTAAACACCACATACATTAAACACCATATTGCAAAAATCCATGTGTTGTATTATAATACCTTACTGCCATTGGGATTTTCTAATAACCCTTAATATTATATGTGATCATTCAGCAGTTCTTATCTGTAAAAAATGAATAAAAACATGCAAGAATGTTAAAATCAGTTTTTCTCTCATAAGAAACACGTATAACTAAAATTCTCATTTAGGCCCTTTGGTGTGAGTGTTTTTAGCTGCCAAATCCAAAAGGCCTCCCGTCTCAACAATGCCCTCTTATCTATTTCACCTTTCTGCCTGTGTATAACCTCTAATATTTGCCATCTGAGTTGAGAAATGTTATGTTTTGCTTCGAAAAAATGTTTCGCCAGGAGGGTTTCCTTTTTAAATTTCTCTTTCTCTTTCTCTTTTTTTTGGCCTATAGTAGTCCCTTCTCCCTTCTCTTCAGGTTTATAATTCCTTATTCTACTCTTATGTTCATTCATCCGGGTTTTAAACGCTCTGGAAGTCTGTCCCACATAGCATAGGCCGCACGGGCACTTTAACAGATAAATCACCCCTTCAGTGTCACATGTTGCGTATTGTTTTAATTTAATATCGTGACCCATAGTGGGGTGTTGGCAAATTTCCCCTTTAATTACCCCATTACAATGCCCGCACTGAAAGCTTGGATAAGTGCCTTTCCTGTTAGATATTGGTTTCTGTATAATTTTTCTAAAATCAGTTTTAGTCATCTTACAGAGGGATAAAACCTTTGGTAAACTCTTTGATTATAAACCCCTGTTTATAAGCTATAAAAAAGGAAAGAGTATAGCTAATGGACTAAAAATTATAAAGAAACCAATATCTAACAGGAAAGGCACTTATCCATGCTTTCAGTGCGGGCATTGTAATGGGGTCATTAAAGGGGAAATTTGCCAACACCCCACTATGGGTCACGATATTAAATTAAAACAATACGCAACGTGTGACACTGAAGGGGTGATTTGTCTGTTAAAGTGCCCGTGCGGCCTATGTTATGTGGGACAGACTTCCAGAGCGTTTAAAACCCAGATGAATGAACATAAGAGTAGAATAAGGAATTATAAACCTGAAGAGAAGGGAGAAGGGGCTACTATAGGCCAAAAAAAAGAGAAAGAGAAAGAGAAATTTAAAAAGGAAACCCTCCTGGCGAAACATTTTTTCGAAGCAAAACATAACATTTCTCAACTCAGATGGCAAATATTAGAGGTTATACACAGGCAGAAAGGTGAAATAGATAAGAGGTCATTGTTGAGACGGGAGGCCTTTTGGATTTGGCAGCTAAAAACACTCACACCAAAGGGCCTAAATGAGAATTTTAGTTATACGTGTTTCTTATGAGAGAAAAACTGATTTTAACCTTCTTGCGTGTTTTTATTAATTTTTTACAGATAAGAACTGCTGAATGATCACATATAATATTAAGGGTTATTAGAAAATCCCAAGGGCAGTAAGGTATTATAATACAACACATGGATTTTTGCAATATGGTGTTTAATGTATGTGGTGTTTTAAAAAAAAAAAAAAAATTGTTTAAAATAATGTTTTGATACCATATTTTGTAATAATTATTGCACATGGGCACTTTAAGAAAGAAAAAGATCATTTTGTTGACTGTCGTACCGAATTGATTGCTTAATTGTATGTTACATATAGGTCGAATTTCCTGTATCCCACATAAGGGTTAATTTTTATGGCAAACTGCATGATGGGAAAAGAAGGCGTGGGAAGTTGGGTTTAAATGGGTGACTGCACAAATAATTGTATCCTGATGAAGGGTGGGTGTTTCCCCCCCGAAACGTTGATGTTTGGTGGCTGAATAAAAGGGGATAATCCCCGACTGCACTAATCGGTGTGTGTGCGGATCCGTTTCTTTTACACGTGGGTTTACAAATAAGGCAATGCAACATTTCTACAGAAAACAAACACTAAATAAACCATAATAAAATGTAACATTTGGGGAAAATATAAATTGTTAACTGGCACACTAAATCACTTTTTGTTTCGAATGTATACTAGAACACCAGTTCCCAAATGTATCTGTGACAACTGCCATGCAACATATTGTGGAAAAAGCAACATATCCACTTAGTTACTGTCAAATTAGTCTCAACTGAACAGCGTATTATAATTCAATGTGGTGCTTGCACTATTGGCCTTGAAGATGACTATGATAGATAACAGGAGAAATTAGGATCCTGAAAAGGCACAACAGAATTATTCAATGGCAAATATTTCTTTCTCAAGTGATAGAGTTTCCAAGCAAATTAAATCTTCTAAGTGATGGAAGAAATAACCCATGACACCACTGATGGAGAAATTCAATTCACTAATAGCAGGTCAGCATTGACTGAAATAAGTTAATGGAAGTGATAGTATCATAAGCAGACCATCACCATTTTGTGACAAGTCTATCGCTGAAAGACCACAGCAAACATCTATCCAAGTGGCAAGCAATATACTTTCCATGCACTGAAGATGCCGTTTGCCTCAATGTGCCTGTCAGTCATGTTACACTGAACATCCATTTTAATAATGAAACTCAGAGAATAGAATGCATTGATAGGTGTGTGTGTTTAAGCAGAATTATTAGCTATTTCTCAGAAAGCATTTTCAGGACACTATTATTAAGCAAAACTTCCTTCGTCAGACTAATGCTAGACTAACATTTGTAACTGTCACTGGGAATTCTGAAAAATGAGTCTTAGAAATATCTGAAAATAATGGGCACTTTTCCTGGAAACAAAGTTGAAAGACAACTAACAATAAAGATGTGTTTAAGACTGTAGCTATTACAGCCATAAATGTGAATTTCAACACCTTTATTTTATTAAAAAAGGAAAAATATTTGCAAGTAATGAAAACATGATCCAAACGAAAGATCTAAACAAATACTGTACATACAGTAATGGGCAGATTTATCAAAAGTTTTGAATTCATAGTAAGTAAGTAAGGTTGAAAAAAGACACATGTCCATCGAGTTCAACCTTTTTTTCTTTTTTAACTACCTATCTGCCAGTTGATCCAGAGGAAGGCAAAAAACCCATCTGAAGCCTCTCCAATTTGCCTTAGAGGGGGAAAAATTCCTTCCTGACTCCATAATGGCAATCGGACTAGTCCCTGGATCAACTTGGACTATGAGCTATTTCCCATAACCCTGTATTCCCTCACTTGCTAAAAAGCTATCCAACCCCTTCTTAAAGCTATCTAATGTATTAGCCTGTACAACTGATTCAGGGAGAGAATTCCACATCTTCACAGCTCTCACTGTAAAAAACCCCTTCCGAATATTTAGGCGGAACCTCTTTTCTTCTAATCGGAATGGGTGACCTCGTGTCAACGGGAAAGACCTACTGGTAAATAAAGCATTAGAGAGATTATTATATGATCCCCTTATATATATATATATACATAGTCATCATATCACCCCTTAAGCGCCTCTTCTCCAGCGTGAACATCCCCAATTTGGCCAGTCTTTCCTCATAGCTAAGATTTTCAATACCTTTTACCAGCTTAGTTGCCCTTCTCTGTACCCTCTCTAATTCAATAGTGTCCTGTTTGAGTGATGGAGACCAAAACTGTACGGCATATTCTAGATGGGGCCTTACAAGTGCTCTATACAGTGGAAGAATGCCCCCCTCCTCCCTTGACTCTATGCCCCTTTTAATACAGCTCAAGACCTTATTTGCCCTTGATGCTGCTGACTGGCATTGCTTGCTACAGCCAAGTTTATCATCTACAAGGACTCCAAGGTCCTTTTCCATAATGGATTTGCCTAGTGCAGTCCCATTAAGGGTATAAGTGACTTGGATATTTTTACATCCCAGGTGCATGACTTTACATTTATCAACATTGAATCTGATTTGCCACTTAGCTGCCCAGATTGCCAGTTTGTCAAGACATGTTGCAAGGATGCCACATCCTGGATGGAATTAATTGGGCTGGATAATTTTGTGTCATCTGCAAACACTGATACATTACTTACAACACCCTCCCCTAAGTCATTAATGAACAAGTTAAATAAAAGTGGACCCAATACTGAGCCCTGGGGGACCCCACTAAGAACCTTACTCCAAGTAGAGAATGTCCCATTAACAACCACCCTCTGTACCCGATCCTGTAGCCAGTTTCCTATCCACGTGCAAACGACTTCATTAAGCCCAACAGCCCAACAGATGTCAAGCTTACTAGCCTATAATTGCCAGGCTGAGATCGTAATCCCTTTTTAAATATTGGAATAACATCAGCTTTTCTCCAATCCATAGGCACCATACCAGATGACAGTGAATCTGAGAAAATCAGAAATAAGGGCTGATCTAAAACTGAACTAAGCTCTCTTAGAACCCGGGGGTGTATGCCATCAGGCCCTGGAGCCTTGTTTACATTAATTTGTATTAAAGCTGTTTGAATCATATCCTGAGTCAGCCACTGCCTAGATTGAGCTGAACCATTTATGCAGTTATTAAGTGAGCCTGTGAACCCAGACTCCTCTATTGTATACACTGAAGAAAAGAACTGATTTAACACATTTGCCTTATCTGTATCTGTTACAACCATACTGGTACCATTATTTAATGGAGCAACACTCTCAACCTGCATCTTTTTACTATTAATATATTTAAAAAACTTTTTAGGGTTAGTTAGTTCTTCATTTCTTTTCTTAGCCTTCCGGATTGCTGATTTACAACATTTATTACAGTGTTTATATTCATTAAATGCAGCTTCTGTCCCTACAGATTTGTAGTTTTTAAATGCCTTTCTCTTCTTTCCCATTAACTTCTGTACTTCTGTATTAAGCCACACAGGATGATTCTTCGTTTAGTCCTTAAGGGAATAAATTGAGAACAGTAATGATTTAATATCATTTTAAAGGACAACCATTTCTGTTCTGTGTTTTTAGCTGAAAACCTAATGCCCCAATCAATGCTCTGTAGGGCAGCCCTCAAGGCACTAAAATTAGCTTTTCCAAAATTCATGGTTTTTGTTGCCCCAGTATATTTTTGTTTTTTGCACCAGACATTAAAAGATATAACATTATGGTCGCTATTACCCAGGGGTTCAATGACTTGCACATTTGCTATAAGTTCTGGGTCATTTGAGATCACTAAATCAAGAATAGCATTTTTTCTGGTAGGCTCCTCAACAACCTGTGCTAAAATATTGTCGTGCAATAAGTTTATAAACTTGTTCCCATTAACTGATCTGGCAGTACCGTTACTCCAGTCAATATCTGGGTAATTAAAATCCCCCATTATCATTACTTTACCTAAACTAGCAGCCTTTTCTATTTGCATTAGGAGCTTTGTCTCTTCCTCCTCACTTACATTAGGGGGTCTATAACATACTCCTACAATTAATTTGCTGGATTCTTTACAATTGGTGAATAACTCCACCCATACGACTTCTGCCCCCTCATTTTCTAACATAACCTCCTCCTTTATATGAGCTTTTAAATCCTGCCTAACATACAGACATACCCCTCCTCCTTTTCTATTGCCTCTATCCCTCCGAAACAAAGTATAGCCACTGATATTTACTGCCCAGTCATGCGACTCATTCAGCCATTCATTCAAATTTTTGTGAATTTTTTTTTACTCTAATAAATTCGAATATACTCACAACTCGAATGGAAGGTTATTTAAGTCCCGACTGGAAATTAGAATTGAGTTTGAATCGCGTTTTCCCTCTGAAAAAAATCTCGAATTTAAGGAAGGCAATTAAAATATTCAAATGGTTTAACAGGCCTCTGCCATTGACTTGTAAATGAACTCGGCAGGTTTTAGGTGGTGAATAATCAAATTAGAACTGTTTCTATGGTCGAGGTGTAATACAGCTCATATTCTAATTTACATTTAAATTGGGGGATTAAAATTTGAATGTGTGAATTTTGAAACCAAAAAAAAATTTGAAAATTCAAATTTACTATTCAACCCTTAATAAATCTACCCCTAAATACTAGCATCATAGAAATGTACGCCCAAGGAAGTCAAAAATCTTCTGGCCAGTGTTCTTATCGCCTGGTGATTAAATTACATCCATCTGTTATATACAGGAGCTACCGTTTTGAAGGTATCTGACTTGGACAGAAGGGTCTGTATCACTGTGTTACAGGCTTCACTGATTATACATATCACTGGCTGTCAGAAAGGACCAAAACAATGCCTTCACTAATCAATGTCTGATCAAGAAGTTTATGGACTCCCACATGATCTCAACTGAGGGACTAATCAGGTGAAGATCCCTTGGTTTGGTGACTTGTCAATCTAGCTAATCCATGCATGTCCAGTTTAGTGATTATGTTCAAGCAGTAGCATGCCATTAGACATGGAAAATATTCCCCTAGTAAGTAATGACTAGGGATGTAGCGAACCGCCGAGTATGTGTTCGCGAACGCCGTTCGCGAACACCGGCAAAAAATGCGAACAGTTCGCGAACAGTTCGCGAACTTCGAACATCCGAAAATCGTTCGATTCGAACGATCGAAGGATTTTAATCGTTCGATCGAACGATTTTCGTTCGAATCGAACGATCGAAGCCATTCGATCGAATGATTTCATTCAATCCAATGGCTTCGATCGTTCGATTCGAACGAAAATCGTTCGATTTTAGCGATCGAATGGTCGAATGGTCGAACGATTTTGACGCGAACGCCTATTGGCGAACGTCGCGCGACGTTCGCGAACTTGCGGCGGACGCGAACAGCCGATGTTCGCGCGAACAAGTTCGCCGCAGAACAGTTCGCTACATCCCTAGTAATGACATCACAGATTTAAAAACTGTAAATAGTTGCACGTTTACTAACATTTTCCGGAGTATTGTTGTTTATTTTGTTCCATGCGTGCATCACTCTTTGCTGTTGTATTGATTGCTCCACGACTGCTGTGACTGATGTTGTCACCAAGCCCTGAACTTCTTGAAAGAGTCAATAATCTGATGAACAAAAACATTGATTTATACATCACTTTTTGACAGAAGCTGTCCTTTCTAACCACCTTTCTTCTATTGTAGGAATGTCGTTTAGTGCCAAATAGTGTGTTAATTATCCTGTGACACCTTTATCTCGATGCCCTGGTTTTCTGCAGATTGATAAATAATCAGGGAAAAACCCAGAAAGGTATGGGTGGGACATGATATAAGGAGCTGTAAAGCTTGCCACACTGCAAAAAATGTACTGAAAGCCTTGGAAACAATGGGTCGTTTGAATATCTCTTCCCATAATTAAAAGCTCTCAGTTTTGTTTTTAATGTAATACTATATAGTATGTTGCATACGCAAAGCTTTCAGTTTTAGAAGGCATTCAAGGAACTTATTGATAAATTATGCACACAAGCTTTCCTTTGCATAACACTACTAATGTTGAATTAAAGTACCAGTACTGATCCTTTATTTTAATGTGTTCAGTTTGCATTCCACTGAGAACATAAAGATGTCCATACAACAGCAATTTGGTTTAGGGTTCTAAACAATTGGGATAGTCTCTGGTAACCTCTGACTATCTTGTAGCTACTCATAGGTGGAATGTTCTACACCCATAGTTCACCCTTCACAATTGTGAAAGCAGTGTCAGTGTTGGATACAAACATTTTGGATTGGCAATGGATTGCACTGCAATTTCATGTAGTTGGTCTGTGGCAGCAGAGTAACAATGCCAGGCCACCCCCCTCCCCCGCGAATAATCTTAGAAGGGGCCCGGCGCCAACTGAACTGCCCAGCTCTCCTCTCCCAATCCACTCAAGCACATGGGACCAGCTTCCCTGGCTCTACCTGTTGTTCAAGGGCAGCCGGTTTGTGAACCTGCAATGATCGGCTGTAGCGGAAACTAACCCCACAGTCTGGGCCCCCCCCTTTCCCCGCCCCCCCCCCCGACAGCAGGGTCTGCTTCCTCTATAGCTATGCTAGTCTGTGGTATTGCTGCATGTACTTAAACTAGCATTAAAGATATATGCATACCTGCAGTATATTAGAAAGTAAGAATTTGGCACTGTGTTTGTTTGGCAACTGCAACTGATTGTAATAAGCAATAAATAAATTCCAATAAATAAACCTAACATTGATGGGCCTATATGTACATATGTAGGACCTTCTCGTTAATGCTCCAGAAAGTTATATTTATACAGTATGTAAAGGGAACATTTGAAAGTGCTGCAGTAATTATTATGTTGCATGAAGATAAACTAAACACACCCTGTTATCTGACACCAAATAAACCCATTTAAATGAGTGAATCATTGAACAATTGCAGCCTTTTTATTTGCTGTAGGGTGAACCCAAAGGAGTATTATAATGATAAAGATTTTCAAACTTGAAAATATCATAACAACTTTTCATGTTCTAAACTGTTACTGGTGCTTAAAGACTTTAACAGAACAGTCAATCATATATATTTAAAAAGGTCAGTTTTATAAACACAGAAACTGGTTAGGTGCAACTGCTATGTGTATTGCTTATTCTCTATAATGGTAAATGAGTCCATATATGTTTATCAGTGACACATAAATATATAATGAATTGTACATGAAAATTATTTTAGTACAATATGGAGCAGATTTATTATGTGGTTTAGAAAATGGGCATCACAATGTAAAAAATGGTGTAAAAATGGCTTAATTTTTTATGCACTTTTTCTTTTAGCAACTTCTGCAGGAACTTACAAAGGTCTAAATAAGTCTAAAATACATGGTGTAAAATAAAATGCTCCTTGATAAATCTGCCATTTATTTTACACAGCTTTTTAAGACGTTTTCCAGCAAATTTAGTTTTGCACAGCATAATAAACAGGCCCCTATGTGTATTTTTTTTTTTGTTTTGTATATAAGATATACTTGATTCCATTAGTATAAATGATATTGAATACAACTAATGACTCATTTCGTAATAATATTATAATACACAAAAGCCATGAACATCTTGTAAATTATATCCTTATAAACGGTGAGTTCTAATGTCATTTCTGTCACATGACTGAAATTTGTGTATTATAATAAATAAAGTATCACCAGTTGCAAAATATGAGGATATTAGAAGTTACCTCGGAGTTTCATGACCTGTACAAAAACACTCGGCCATCGGCCTTGTGTTTTTATATGGTCATGAAACGCCTCGGTAACTTATAATATCCTTATATTTTACAATACAAGAGGGGGTACTTTATTCACTATATAATGTAGCCCCCCCAAATAAAAACCCCTGCAACTTTCATGCCTTCAACAAAACAAATAGAATTTAAAGTTTTTCATTATGGGATCTGTTATCCAGAAACTCGTTATCCAGAAAGCTCTGAATTACAGAAAGTTTGAATCTCATAGACTCCATTATAATCAAATAATCCAATTTTTTTTAAATGATTCTTTTTTTCTCTGTAATAATAAAACAGTACCTTGTACTTGATCCCAACTAAGATATAATGCATTCTTATTGGAAGAAGAACCAGCCTTTTGGGTTTATTTAAGGTTTACATCATTTTCTGATAGACTTAAGGTATAAAGATCCAAATTATGGAAAGATCAGTTATCCGAAAAACCCCAGGTCCCGAGCATTCTGGATAACATATCCCATACCTGTACATGCAGTCAATGCATGATAGCATATAACATAATGACATAATGGAATCCTTTCGTGTTCAGGTAAATGTTACTGTTCCTAATGAAAGCATACTTAGAGGTCAGTTTTGGTTAAATACATCTTCACAATAAAATGAGTTAATTAAATGAGTGCATTAAATTATAACTGTGCATGAAATATTTGGATACATTACATGGCTCATTTATAAACACAATAATGTATAAGCTATTGACACAGGTTTTTGCTCCTACACACACTCATTACCACTTCCCTTGGCGTGTTGTTCAAACACACCCAACTTACTTGCACCCTTGTGAATTTTACTCATATGACACCGTGCATATCAGGACTCCAAAGTGACAACTGAACTTGTGCACAATTTACCAAAGCAGAAGCTAATTTGCATCAACATTTGTAATGTTCTGGCTCACAGCAAATCTGGAATTTGAAAATTATGGCATTTCTGTGAATAGCATTGTTTTAATGAGCATGCCATCCATAGTATCCAGTGAGTGTTGATAAGCTTACACTTTGCTCTATGAGAGCTCTATGCAGGATTACAAATGTCAAAAAACAATGCACCGGGGGGGCGGAGTTAGCCAGCGATGAGTGTGGTCGCTTGAGACACGAGCTCCAGGTTACTCTGAGCCATTAAGCAATTTCCCGTACTTTGGACCGAGATTGAAAGGCTGGTTACGTGGGTAAAGTTGGCTGCGAAGGTATGGCACCGAAAGCACAGCCGAAAAAGACGAACGCTTCAGTTACTGCGTTCTTTGCCTCCCACGCCGCAACAGACTCACAACCTAAAGCAGGCGCCATCTTGGACCCATCGCAGGCTGGTCCGGATTCTGATCCCATGCGAGACGCAGACGGCGCCCTTAACCCGACAGAGGAACTAAAAATCATGCTGATGGATATTAAGCAAACCCTGCAGGCGGATATTAAACAATTGTCGGTTGATATACGCAAAGAGATACAAGACCTTGGGGAGCGTACGTCCCACATAGAAGCCAAAATGAGTGAATACGCAGAGGCACATAACGACTTGGCTGACAATCACGCAAAAGTCGAAAAGGAGATGGACCGTCTGGCGAGTAAGGTGGCAGATTTGGAGGATCGTTCCCGCAGAAACAACCTCAAGCTGCGTGGCATACCAGAGTTGGTACAGGCACAGGACTTGGCAGAATACCTGGCTGATTTACTTAAGGTAATTTTGCCTGATACCCCTCATATTGAACTGACGATAGACAGAATACATAGGATCCCCAAGCCACGCAATGCCCCAGACTCAGTCCCAAGGGACGTGCTCACCAAATTGCATTTTTTACATATTAAAGAGAAGCTACTTTTATATTACTGTGGATAGCCAAGCTTTGGATCCAGCCACCATGCCTTGCACACGATGGTTAAATTTTATTCACTAAACGCTAGGGGGTTGAATACCCCACAGAAATGGAATTTAGCCCTTAACGAAGCATATAAGGCTAAAGCTGATGTTCTGATGTTTCAAGAGACTCATTTTAAAAAACACCATCAACCAGCGTTTCGTAATAGAAGGTTCCCACATAACTTTCATGCCTTATCAAACACTAAAACTAAAGGAGCTTCTATATTGGTTGGTGCTTCTACCACGTTTCAGATGCAACGCATGGTGGCTGATCCCTTGGGGAGATATTTATTGATAGTCTGCATACTTGATAACCAATTGTATACACTGATTAACATCTATGCCCCAAATGAAAACCAGTTGCAATTCTTAAGTAAAACACTGACGCATCTTCTGCAATATAGGAAAGGCAAATGTGTTGTGGCAGGGGAATTTAACCCTGCACCTGACCCCCCTATGGATATCTATAGGACTACCTCACAATCTGTAAACAAGCAGATTGACACAAGCCAAAAAATTCAGGGACATGCTTCATAGCTTTGCCCTTATTGATGTATGGAGAGCTCAGCATCTGTTAAAAAAGGATTTTTCGTATCACTCCCCCAGATTTTTAACCCACACGAGAATTGACCTTTTTCTCTTAGATCCCCAGACCACTGCACAAACCACTAATGCTTGGATAGGAATCCAGTCATGGCCTGACCATGCTCCAATTGGAATTAATATAGGACTTTTTCCTACTAAGAGAACTCTAACCCCTTGGAGATTGAATGATTCCCTATTATCCCACCCGGATATTTCGGAGCACTTGAAATCTTCTCTGAACTCATATTTTCAAACAAATGTGACTCCAGATGTTGATTATCAAACGATATGGCTCGCACACAAAGTGGTGGAGGAGTGTATGGAATTGTTGTAGGCAAATTCTGCTAGAGGAAGGAGTGAGAACCAATCATCCTGAAGAAAAGACGAAAAACATCGCAGGTATTGTTCCAGCGTCTGATTCGTCCTCTCTGTCTGTCCATTCGTTTGGGGATGATAACCAGAAGAAAAGGACAGGTCAATGCGTAAACCTTCACATAGTGCTCGCCAAAATCTTGATGTAAATTGCACCCCTCTATCTGAGACGATGTTCTTCGGAATTCCATGCAAGCGAACGATCTCTTGAATAAACGTCTTGGCCAATGCAGAAGCTGAAGGAATGCTAGAGATAGGAACAAAATGAGCCATTTTGGACAGTCTATCAACGACTACAAATATAACAGAACAACCTTCAGAATGTGGAAGATCTGTGATAAAATCCATTGAAATTGAGCTCCAAGGACGATCTGGCACAGGTAGGGGATGAAGGAGACCTAAAGGTTTGGAGGAGATTCCTTTGCATCTAGCACAGATCTCACAGGAGCGTACAAATCTTGCACAATCGCTTCCCAACGTGGGAATTCAATTTGTTCTTTCTCAAACACACATTTTTCTGCTTTAACCACCAGAGAGTGTGCATGAAGACGAAGAAAAACCTCCCGCATATGTCTGCGGTGTTCTTCTAAAGAGGATGAATAGATCAAAATGTCATCTAAATATGCCACAACATAAGAGTCCAAGATGTCCCGAAAAATGTCGTTAATGAAGTGTTGGAACGTTGCGGGCGCGTTACACAACCCAAACGGCATAACCAGATACTCGTAGTGTCCATATCGAGTTCGGAAAGCCGTCTTCCATTCATCCCCTTCTCTTACACGAATCAAGTTGTAGGCCCCTTTCAAATCTAGTTTCGAAAAAATAGTTGCAGAACGTAATCTCTGAAAAAGTTCATGAATAAGGGGAAGTGGGTACCTGTTCTTGATGGTGACCTTATTCAGTTCCCGATAATCAATGCAGGGGCGCAACGACTTGTCTTTCTTCTCCACAAAAAAAATTCCTGCCCCAGCTGGAGAAGTAGAGGGTCTGATAAACCCCTTTTCGAGGTTTGCATCAATGTATTCTTGTAATACCTTAAGCTCAGGTTCAGAAAGGGGAAAAATGCGACCAAATGGAATGGGTGAACCAGGTAGCAAGTCAATAGGGCAATCGTAAGGCCGGTGAGGAGGAAGAATGTCAGCTTGTTCTTCATTAAAAACGTCTAAGAATTCATGATACGCAGCTGGAATCAAAGTTAATATGTCTCGATTATCTTTGGTCACACAAACTAAGGCTTGCTGAGGAGAGGATGACTTCATTTGGACACAATTCTTAACACAAAAGGAAGAAGACAAAGATAACTTTCCAGAGCCCCAGTCAATAAATGGGTTATGAACCCTTAACCACGGTAGCCCAATAATAACTGGAAACAGAGGCGAAGGAACCACGTCAAAACTAAGGATTTCATGATGTGACCCGTTTATTGACACATTTAGAGGTTCAGTCTCTAGAGAAACAGGTCCAGAACTGAGGGGTGAGCCGTCCGCCATCCGAACCATCACTAATCTGGATTTAGGGCGCAAAGGAATGTCATGCTTGCGGGCAAAGGTAGAATCGATAAAGCAACCACTAGCCCCGGAATCAATGATCGCCGAGACTTGCACTCGTCTTCTTGTCCACTGCAGAGAGAGCAAAAGAGAAATGTGTGTATCTTTAGATTGAACAGAAACTTTAGTACCACAGTCTGTAGAAAAAATGTTACCATCAGGACGAAGGGGACAAGTCCGCAGCAAATGTCCAGCAGCACCACAATAAAGACACAAATTCAGGCGTCTTCTCTTCAACCTTTCCTCAGGAGTCAAGCTGGGACGAGTCAAACCAAGTTTCATTGGCTCGGCTGCTGAAACAGAGGGAGGAGCAACCGAGGTACCCAGAAGGGGTGCCCTAGGGACCATCCAGGATACAGGAGATACAGATGAAGGAGACTTCTCAGCACTTCTTTCTCTTAGGCGTCTATCGAGTTGAATGGTGAGTAGAATTAATTCATCTAAAGCCATCGGAACACCTACTCGAGCTAGCTCATCCTTTAACTGAGTTGAGAGCCCCACTCGGTAATGGTGTCTGAGGGCAGACTCATTCCAAGTCGTGTCGACCGCCCATCTTCGGAATTCAGCCGCATAGTCTTCCACTGGACGTTTCCCCTGTGTAAGGGCATGTAAGGCAGCTTCTGCGGTCTCTGGACGCTGCGGATCATCATATAAGGATGCCATTGTGGCAAAGAAAGTCTCTACATCTTTCAGGAGGGGACTATTCAACTCCAGAAGGCGATGAGCCCAAGTTTGGGGTTCGCCTTGCAGAAAAGAAATGACTGCTCCCACCTTGACTTTTTCATCGGGATAGGTTCTGGGCTTCATAGCGAACAACAATTTGCAGCTATTTAAAAAGGACTGAAATTGCTTGCGATCCCCACCAAATCTCTCTGGTAAACAAATCTTCGGCTCCAGACGCCCGGGAGAGGATGCCCCAGCCTCATCAGCAGGAAGATCGGTTAGGCGGGCACGGAGGTCCTGGTAACCACCTTGCAAATCTTGTACAGCTCTGGTCAAAACCGACATCTGCTGGGACAAAGTCTCTAGAATGCCAGCTTCCTCCAGTGGTTCATGTTGATAGGGCTCGGACATACTGTCAGACTTACCGAACCAGGCGGAACCACGGATGAGGAGGAGCTGGAAACTGGCGTGGTAAGAAGGCAACCCTTACGGCTCCCCCACTAATACACCCTTGGCTGGGGACTAGGGAGACCAATGGGGGTGTAGTATGGGAGCCTGTGGCTAGTGAAGTGTAGAGTCTTGTGCCTGGATGTACTGTGAGCGAAGATGCAGGATACAACAGTACGTTAATAGTGGCACAGCGGTTTGGGTGTTAATGCCACATGAGTTGGTATTTCCCAGCTAGCGAAGTGAAGATAGTAGTAGAATTGCCAGCGAGTAAGCAGGTTCGATTTGGTCAAGTTAAACACGACTTTAGTTATAGGCAGGCAGAGGTTCAAAAGCAACAGTCAATCAAGGGTTAACACAGACCGTAATCAGAGACAGGCAAGGGTTTGGCAACAGGAATCCAGTTCAGCAAGGCACCAAGGTTCAAGCAAAGGCGTAGTCAAACGAGGAGCAGAAGTCGGCAACAGGGAGTCAGAAGATCCAGCGAAGTTCCAAGGGTTGTCACAGAAGAGGAGTCGAAAGCAGTAGCAGGGTCAAAACCAGTATTTCAAGTAGAATAATTCAAAGGCTTTTTAACAACAGCTTAGAGCGATGTCCGAGCACTGAGAGGAATTCGGAGCGGAAAGAAATACCAGCGCCAGCGTCAGACGCTGCGCACGTTTGGCGCGCTTGCGTCGGCGTCATTACGTCGCGACGGACGCACACCCGCGTCGACGCGCGTCCTCCATGATGACGCTGGAACGCACGGACTTGCGCAAACGGTAAGGGCCTGACACAAAGCCACAATGAGAGGGGAAATTATATCTCAAGCTGCCAACTTTCAAAAGCACAGAGATAACAAAATACACACAATTCAACAGGTAATTACAGATTTGGAACATGACTATTATTGACTATTATGACTATTATTCTCAACCCACAATAGAATTGGCTAACAGGATTCAAACACAAAAAACGGAGTTACAAAAATTACTTCTTATTAAAACAGAATTTCGGTTAAAGCTCCTCAAACATTTCTACTATACAAAAAGTAATAAAGCTGATAAATTGCTAGCCTCCCAACTAAGAAATAGACAAGCCCATACCAGAATACAATTTTTAAGGGACCAACAGCACAAAATCACAGATCCGCGAAAGATAGCTAACCATTTTGCCTCTTATTACTCTTCTCTGTATAATTTATCCCAATCACGAGAAGAACCCCAACCCACACGAGATGCAATACTGACATATTTGGATTCTTTACCAATCCCACGGCCCTCGGAGATACAATGTGAACAACTCAACGCCCCTATCACCAAGGAAGAAGTTACCCAAACTATAAAATTGTTAAAGATCGGTAAAGCTCCAGGGCCAGACGGCTACACTAACTCCTACTATAAAGCTTATGCTGACATTCTAACTCCCCATTTATTGCATTTATTTAACTCTATTATGGACACAGGACAAATTAAACCGGAATTCCTCCAGGCACATATCTCAACCATTCCCAAACCGGGTAAGGCACCAGACCAATGTCATAACTACAGACCTATAGCTCTGTTAAATACAGATCTCAAACTTTACTTGAACAAAGTTTTACCGTGTCTTATACAATACGATCAGGTGGGATTTGTGCCTGGACGACAAGCTCCTGACAATACCAGGAGGCTTCATAACCTCCTACACATAATTAAAAGGGGAAAGATTTCAGCTTTAATACTCTCACTTGATGCGGAGAAGGCGTTTGACAGGATCCACTGGGGATACATGATGAGCACCCTCACTAAATTGGGACTAGGGCAAAATTTTCTGAAAGCAATAACTCCACTTTATTCTAACCCTTCTGCTAAGGTCTTAACTTCGGGGATTCTGTCAGACGCCTTCACTGTTTCTAACGGCACTAGACAGGGGTGTCCATTGTCCCCTTTGATCTTTGCCTTAATGGTAGAGCCTTTAGCCATTAAGATAAGACAAAATCAGGACATTTGTGGGATCCCGACAGAGTCTGGATGTCACACCATAGGTCTATTTGCAGATGATATTATATTAACTTTGACCAATCTACATATCACCCTACCTAATGTCCTTCATGAGCTGCATTGCTTTTATCTGATATCCTGGTATAAAATAAACTCCCAAAAAACTCAGGCGTTACCAATCAATATCCCTACACAGGTAAAGCACCAACTTCAAAGTAATTACTCATTTGAATGGAGAGATAGTTACATTACGTATTTAGGGATTGCTCTTACTAAAGACCCAGAACTGCTATACAAGTACAACTATGTTCGTCTCCAGAAGTCTATTCAAGAGAGTTACTCTAAATGGAAACCTCTGTACATTTCTTGGGTGGGTAGGATTAATGCTGCCAAAATGACTATCTTACCAAAAATTTTATATTTCTTTCGGACTATACAGATTGCTCTCCCTTCGTGCTATATTAAAACATTGCAAAAACAAATGAATGTGTTCATATGGGCAGGGAAGAAACCTCATACAGCTGCTAAAGTATTACAACAACCGGTTGCAGTAGGAGGATTGGGGATTCCAAATATCAACAGCTATTATAGAGCTTCATTACTGGACACGGCCATGAAAATGCACAGTCCAACCTCTTGCAGACAATGGTTAGATCTGGAAACAGCAGAATCATTCGCTACCAGTATTCCCCTTCTACTGTGGACCCCACCGAATCTCAGGCCTAAGCAAACTTTAGCCCTACCCACGACTGAGTTGATAATGAGAACTTGGGACAAGGAAAGATCTAGGATGGAACCTGATAAAATCATCTCTCCCACTACAATCCAACTTTGAGCGGCTCGCAGCCTCAGGATGGTCCTCAAAAGGAACTCTTTCTAGCACCTACAAACTTTTGGTCACGGACCCTCCAGACTACAAATATCCCTACATGTTAAAATGGGAAAGAGACCTACACCTATTCTTAACCGTGGATCAATGGCACGAAGCAGCGCAGATATTATCTGGGACAACCAGATGTACAAATCATATTGAATCTCATAAGAAATTGTTATACAGATGGCATCTGACCCCAATGCGACTACACATGATCTCACATACTCGTTCGCAGTTATGTTGGAGAAACTGTGGGGACAATGGAACCTTACTGCATTTGTGGTGGGACTGCACGCTTTCCCAACAAATATGGAAGTCGGTATTTCATTTTATATCAAACGACCTTCACATAGTTATTCCTTTTGAGCCACAGGTAGCACTACTGCTGCTGTTTCCAGAACAAATCCCCAAACCTACTAAAAAATTGCTCTTTCACCTGTTTAACTCTACTACAACTTTGATAGCTAAGTACTGGAAGCCAGGGGGCCCCATCCACTTAGCACAAATTATTGCAGCTGTTGATACCAGAGCAGCTATGGAACATATGGCGGCCCGTAATGAACACAGAATGTCAAAATACGAGGAAATATGGACACCATGGCTAACCTACAGAAAAGGGCAAACTTCAACCCTGTGATACCGTTGATATGTTATGATACCTGAATCCATTTCTGAGTTTGAATTTTCAATCCCACAATGTGACGGAGTGCAGTCTGGGTTAGGTTCTGGAAATATTCGTATAATTTTTTATCAGAATGCTTTTTAGGGTTCTACTTTCTTTTTATTTTCTTTCTTTATTATTTCCATTTTCGTTGTCAATGCCGATAGATGTCTCTTCTTATTGACTTGTTTCCGCAACTTGATCTACAGAATATTGTAACTACTTACCATGGTGACCTTACTTTTCAAAGTGTGTATAAGGTCTAATGCATGTATACTGTGCATGTATTCTGTTTTTCACTGATTACCTCCAATAAAGAGAAGTTACAAAAAAACAATGCACCAGACATACATACCATGAAATAAGTCAAAATAAATAATGACAAATATTCTAAGCTAAGAAAAGAAGTTGTGAATAAGTTTATAATGAAAATCCTTTTCTGCTAGTTCATATTATACAGGTATGGGATCTGTTATCTAGAAACCTGTTATCCAGAAAGTTCCAAATTATGGAAAGGCTGTCTCTAATAGACTCCATTTTATCAAAATACTCAAAATTATTAAAAACTATTTATTTTTGATAATAAAACAGTACCTTGTGCTTGATCCAAACTAAAATATAATTAATCCTTATTTGAAGCAAAACCAGCCTATCGGGTTTATTTAATGTTTAAATAATTTTCTAGTAGACTTAAGGTATGACGATCCAAATTACAGAAACATCTTTTATCCAGAACACCTCAGGTCCCATGCATTCTGGATAACAGGTCCCATACCTGTACCAGCATTTAGCAGAATTATGAATGCAAGTTCATAATATACCAGTGTATAATAGAAAAGCCTTTTTTTGTAAAATATTCTTGTCTTCATTTATCCCTCTTACTAATAGTCTTCTAAGGGGTTAAGTCATTATTTTAATAAAAAATCAGTTTTAATGCTTTGCATTAATATCTCAGCAGAAGCTTAGCGAAAAAAACCCATCTTCAATTATGTGAGTGCCAAGTGGAGTATGGTTTATAGCAGCTATACATTCCTTCTATGAGCATCAGAAGCACCAAATAGAGCACTGTGATGGGAGAATGAATTCGGCAGGCGTGAATTAGTGGCGAATTTCCGCACTTTGCTGTCGGCGAATAAATTTGGAAAAGTCGATTGCGCCAAAACTGTTGAGCATCAACACTATTCGGACACCCATTGACTTTAACGGTGGCATCAAAATTGACGCGGGCGTAAGTTTTCGAGTTACGCAATTTTTCGCAGTTTCCCAGGAGAAAACGGGAGAAATTCACCCATGACTATAGAGCACAACTTACATTTATATAAAGGTATATGGCAACATGTATGAACTTGTTTTTCTTAAGTCAGTATTTTATCATACAGAACCTGGAACTGAGGGTGTCTGTTAACTTTTTTTCAAGGTTAGTGGTTTGGGTGGTTGGTAATATGTTTTTTGCTGCTCAGTGCTATCCCAAGATCTTTACTGGCTTAATAGTACTCAAAATGGGAAAATAACAACAATCAGGACATCCTCAATTTCAATTCAAACCTAAGCATTTGAGCTAAAGAGCAAAAAGATCAACACATATTTTGGTCAGACTGCTTGTACTCCAAACTCTCAACAGACAACATGGCAAACACGGGAACTACCCCCAATGCCTTCCCACAATCTCATTCACCAAGCACTATCTCTACATTAGAAGATCTACAACCTCAAAAACAAGACATTGAGACTTTACCAAATATGAATGTATGTCAATACTTTGTGCTCTTAGGCCTAGTTTCATCACCTCTTGAAAATCTTGCCATATTCATCTATATATAAACATACACACGAGCTAAGCAAAAAAAAAGTTATCCCAACAAAACTTTTGGAAGCTAAAAAAACAACCACAAATCGTAATAGATCATCTCCATATAGTAGCGGCACCACACAAAGACCAACCAAAAATCAACCCCACAATACACTATGCTGCCACCATACTTGCACAATTTAGGAAGATATCATTTTTAAAATTTGTGAGGTTAAGAATATAGTTCTGTAATTCTGTCGTATTGAAATCTATCAAGAAAAGTTAATAGCTTATTAAAGCTGAAACCTTTCTCACCAAACTACATCTCTCAGCAACCAGTCTGGGTTAGATTATGAAAACGAATAAGCCACACTTCAGCTTCAATTTCCTATACTTACAGGAAACTCATCACATAGGTAGGTAAGCTTCTAACATCAATGTCAACTCCTAACTGCCACACAGCTTCTTTTTAAAAGGATTCATTCAATACATCATGCTCTCCAATGAATATTTACACTTTCTATGCCATAATAGAGAGCTGCTGGACTAAATAGTCTTTCATTTACTCCCCCATGCTAAACATAGGGGAGTCATGGGGTTAAATTCTATTCTTGTTTCACTTTAAAAATTGTTATTACTAGTTCTTTACAACAGAAGATGTAAGACATATTTCAGTAATGCTGAATCTGATGTCTATTTTCCATCAAAGGGGCAGATTCACTAACTGCCGAAAAGTCACCAGCGTCCACTTCGCACCCATCGCTACACTTCTCCAGGTAAAAATTCACTCAGACAATGCTAATTCCCTAAAATGTGGAGTTTTGTGGTGGACAGTGGCGTAACTACCGAGGAAGGATTTTTTTTATAAAATAGTATATAGCCTATGGAGAACTGGTCAGTGCCTGCCGGCCCCCCCCCCCCCCCCGCGCGACTGCGGGGCCTGCTTCCTCAGTAAAAAAATCCAAAGCTGATAGCATTAGCACTGTCCCGTTTTTCACTCTCGCCCTTTGGTATTGTAGCACAGCACTGCGCATGCCTCTTTAAGCTAAAGCAGGATGTACTCACTACTCACTCCTCCCAAACCGGCAACCAATCACAAGCTGCAAAACCTTCTGTTCTGACGTGTTCCTTTGTGTGTGGGCGGCAGGCTTGAAGAGGAATCCTGTCACATGGTGCTGATTATCTGGCAGCAGTTGCTTTAAATCTGCGCGCCAGACCTTCAGGCAAGCGTCCCTGCTATTGCACAATGCCCTTTGACTTTAGGAGGTGAGTGTCAAGCAGCTGTATGGGTGAAATGAAAATGACCTTTTCTAGCAGAGGGAAACAAATGGCAGCCATTGTTACTTAATCCCATGTATAACTGTCACAATGGCACTGGTTTAACTGACACCTCTGACTTTTCCTTTGCACTGACCAGTTCTCCATAGGCTATATACTATTTTATATTTATCAAAATCATTCTATAGAAATTAATTGCTGTGTTGTTTTGTTTTTATGCATTACTGGGAGAAAGAGTTTCTTCCAGGACAGGCTTTAGGTTTGAGTTAATGTTTTAGTACATAAGTGGCTGAAGGAGGATGGCAGCGTTGGGTCCCAGAGATTCTGAGGGGAGGGTTTATTGGGGGTAGAAGAGATTCGGGCCTGCCACACATGCTGTCAAGTAGTCTAAGGATCTGCTTGTTTGGCCCTCCAGACAGGCTTACATGTAGGCTGTAGTTAGGCTGATAGACAAATCAGTAAAGTGAAGTGCAATCAATAGGCAATATTTAAGCAGCCTCCTATAAACCTCATTATTACATGACTGGCACTGGTGCTAGGGAAATGTCAGTAGGACAGATATTACTTTTTAAAGAGAACCTATGAGGGTAAATTGTTTCCCACATTAATTGAGTCCAGACTACGGTTGGGGAAATAATACTATTGTTAGAAAAAAATGCTCCCAACCAGCACAATTTGGGCAGCATGCAAATTAAGCTTAGTGTCCCAGATTGCTGATTATGCGCATGCGTGAGTTGGAGACTCTCTTATTAAGCACAAACATGTGATGAAGCCTGGCTGCCAGCATCGGGAGCTCCCTCCTGGTGCGGACAGCATAGTACTGTTGGGGGGCAAATTGTTTGAAAAATAGTATTGTTTCCCCCAAAGGGAGAGCAGACTCTGACTGTGTTTATTCTGCTAATATATTTAATATTTCTACCATAGTGGGCATGGTCTAAATTCTGCAGTAACAGCCCCCAAGTTTGCTCATAGTCTGTACAAAGAGATCCCATAAAACTATGGCAGCATAGGTATTCCCTGTACTAAACTCAATTCAGCAGGAACAGTCCCTAAGTTTGCTCATAGTCTGTACAGAGAGATCCCATAAAACTATGCCAGCATAGGTATTCCCTGTACTAAGCACAATTCAGCAGGAACAGTCCCCTAAGTTTGCTCATAGTCTGTACAGAGAGATCCCATAAAACTATGGCAGCATAGGTATTCCCTGTACTAAGCACAATTCAGCAGGAACAGTCCCTAAGTTTGCTCATAGTCTGTACAGAGAGATCCCATAAAACTATGCCAGCATAGGTATACCCTGTACAATTCAGCAGGAATGTTGTTTATAGCCTGTACAGAGAAATACCATAAACTATGGCAGCATAGGTATAACCTTGTACTGTTTACCATACAAATAGGATGGTTCAAAGGTATTTCTTTAAACAATCCACTTGCCAGTTACATATACTGTAAAATGTAATTCCTGTGCTGTGTATGCAGTTAAACTCAATAAAAATAAATTAGTGACATATGGTGAGTAATTATAATGGGTCATAGGGAAAGGCAGTCACTAGTTGTCATCCAGCCCTAGAATCCTGTGCCAGACAGAAAAACTCTGTCTAGGGGGCCCCACCAAAATGGTTCCAATTGCTGAATAGCAGCCTCTCAGTGCAAACTCCTGGCCTCTAATCCTGTGTGTGACCTTGGGTCACGTGAAGCTTTACCAGTAGCTCAGAAGCAGGGAGAGAGAAATGCACCAGCCGTCACATGCCCCCCTCCGTTTTGAAACAGATTGTGACAAGACAAGTTTGGGAGGAGAAGGGCAGCAGAAGATAGAATATGAGTGCAGAGGTAAATGCAAAGCTAAAAACCAATGTGTGGGACTGTGTGGAGAAGGTTACATTAACACAAGGACAAAAAAAGGCGGGCACCTGATAAAAAAGAAATAAGGTTGAAGGGGTAGAAAAGGAGACACAAAGTGAAAGGCTTAATTGTCTTAATCAGAAGAATATTGAGGTCAAAAGTAAGTGATTTGGAAAAGTGAGTGTGTGATGATATGGCAAAAACATCCTACTATGAGTTCTGGGGATATTATACATGAAATTCTCCCACTATCTTGTGCAGAGGGGGCCCAGAAATTTTTTTTGCAGGGGGGCCCTGGCATCCGAAGTTACGCCACTGGTGGTGGGTGCCGAACGCTGTCCACTTTTCAATATTGTTACTTTGGCAATGCGAGCAATTCAAAGCAAAGATGATTTTTCTACTCAGAATATGCTGTAAATAACAGAAGTTTGAGGAAGATTTATGCACTACAGTGCACTCGCATGGTCTGAGCTGGTAAAGGCAAGTCTAGCGAAAGAGGTAATGTTCCGTAAAATCTGCATTTTAGTGAATTCCATTCACCAGAGCGAATTGTCGCCTGCACCCATTAGTAAGTCGCCGATGTCCCTGCGGGTGGTAACGGTGGTGAATTTTTGCCAAAGACTTGACCAATAGAAAAGTGAGAGGGTTTTTTTTTAATCACTGATACGAACACCCCCTTTTACCTTTTTTCTATGGCCTTTACATAAAATTCCTGAAAAAAGTCTAGTGGGCTTAGTTTAAAATACTATTTTTTTTTTAAAAATGTATTAAAAGGTTTTTCCTGTAAATGTAGTAAAATATAATATACAAAAAACACACATATATACAAAAATTCGCATAAAAGAGGTAAAAGGCCAAACAGTGAATTTGTATACCCATATCTAAATTCAAAAATGCTATGATACGCTTGGATAGATATTTAGAGGGACTTTACTCTATTTGTTTACTTATGCTTTACCTTATTACGATTTTATTAACCCTTTAACTGCCAAGAACGTAGCTCCTACGTTCTTTGAAAAAAGGCTTTAAGTGCCAAGAACGTAGGAGCTACGTTCTTTACTAAAACAGCTCTCTCTCTGCACACACTGCAAAATCAGCGTGCAGAGAGGAGCAGCTAGCAGCAGAACCCCCTAGGCAACGAGCTTACCTGAAAAAGATCGGCGATCCTCCACTCCAGAGTCGCAGAGAGACGCAGCAACAGCAGCAACCGATTCAGCAGCTTCCATGTCCCAAGCATCAGCACAGCACATGTTCCTGCTCCGCCCACGCACTTCCTGGTGCTGTGACTCGGCGTGTTTCAACTGAAAAGCACTGAAAAGGACTCCTCTTCATCTAGATTTGGTAAGTGCCCCTTTTTTTTACTTATTTACAGGTATTTACAGGTATTTACAGGCATTTACAGGCATTTACATATACACAGTACACATACTAGTAAAAGTAGTTTTTTTTTTTTTTTTGATTTTCTGATTTTTTTGATTTTTCAAACTTTTGCACATATATTACATACTCAAATACATATATGCAAATATTTATACACTTTTTAGAGCTGTACATCCATGCATACACAAACACACACTTATAGGGTTTTTTATTTTGTTTTTTTAGTTCATTTTCTAAGTTTCCCTTATGTTATTTCCCTAAAAACTTTAGATTTCACAGCATGACTACTGGATCAAGCATTCTGACCTCTAACCACGCTGTCGGATCAGTTATTTTGTTATTTCGTTGATTTTCCTAATTGTATTTGCTTTTTTGTGATTTTTATTGCAGTTTTATGCTTGCATTGTTTTTCCTTATGTAATGTTTTAGCCTCATTTACACTTTGATAATTTGGGATAGAAACATATTTTTAGCAACTCTGTGTTCGTCAGAATGTGTACTTTCCAAAAATATATGGTTTTGGGGGGTCTTTGTACTGTTAGGGGGTCTTACGGCATATTATATGCAGTCAGAGTGCTATGTTCACAGGAGGCGAATTGACGGCTGAGAAAATTCTTATGCACTGTTTTTATTTGGGGTCCGCACGTGCCCACCTGCTTTGGTTTATCTATGCATATTGGGCATCAAACTGTTCAGTAGACCCTTGGCGTCAATATTTAGGGTGTTTTCTAATTGTATGTAAGAAATTGGGTGAGATAAATGCGACCAACTGCAATATTTTTAGGCGATTTTCAGAAATGTCATAAAAACCGCTGCCTTTAGCATAGTATTGCAGTATGTAAGTTTGGAGTAGAAAGACAATTATAGCAAATTTTTATTTAGCAGAATGTGTACTTTCCAAAAATATATGGTTTTGGGGGGTCTTCGTACTGTTAGGGGGTCTTACGGCACATTACATGGAGTCAGAGTGCTATCTTCACAGAAGGCGAATTGACAGCCGAGAAAATTCTTAAGCACTATTTTCATTTGGGGTCCGCACGTGCCCACCTGCTTTGGTATATCTATGCATATTGGGCATCAAACTGTTCAGTAGACCCTTGGTGTCAATATTTATGGTGTTTTCTAATTGTATGTAAGAAATTGGGTGAGATAAATGCGACCAACTGCAATATTTTTAGGCGATTTTCAGAAATGTCATAAAAACCGCTGCCTTTAGCATAGTATTGCAGTATGTAAGTTTGGAGTAGAAAGACAATTATAGCAAATTTTTATTTAGCAGAATGTGTACTTTCCAAAAATATATGGTTTTGGGGGGTCTTCGTACTGTTAGGGGGTCTTACGGCACATTACATGGAGTCAGAGTGCTATCTTCACAGAAGGCGAATTGACAGCCGAGAAAATTCTTAAGCACTATTTTCATTTAGGGTCCGCACGTGCCCACCTGCTTTGGTATATCTATGCATATTGGGCATCAAACTGTTCAGTAGACCCTTGGTGTCAATATTGAGGGTGTTTTCTAATTGTATCTAAGAAATTGGGTGAGGTAAATGCGACCAACTGCAATATTTTTTGGTGATTTTCAGAAATATCATATAAACCACTGCCTTTAGCGTTGCTTTGCAGTATGTACATTTGGAGCAGAAAGATAGTTTTAGCAAATTTTTATTCGGCACAAGGTGTACTTTTCAAAAATATATGGTTTTGGGGGGTCTTTGTACTGTTAGGGGGTCTTACGGCACATTATATGCAGTCAGAGTGCTATGTTCACAGGAGTTGAATTGACAGTCGAGAAAATTCTTAGGCACTGTTTTTATTCGGGGTCCGCACGTGCCCACTTGCTTTGGTTTATCTATGCATATTGGGCATCAAACTGTTCAGTAGACACTTAGTGTCAATATTTATGGTGTTTTCTAATTGTATGTAAGAAATTGGGTGAGATAAATGCGACCAACTGCAATATTTTTAGGCGATTTTCAGAAATGTCATAAAAACCGCTGCCTTTAGCATAGTATTGCAGTATGTAAGTTTGGAGTAGAAAGACACTTATAGCAAATTTTTATTCAGCAGAATGTGTACTTTCCAAAAATATATGGTTTTGGGGGGTCTTCGTACTGTTAGGGGGTCTTACGGCACATTATATGGAGTCAGAGTGCTATCTTCACAGAAGGCGAATTGACAGCGAGGAAATTCTTAAGCACGATTTTCATTTGGGGTCCGCACGTGCCCACCTGCTTTGGTATATTTATGCATATTGGGCATCAAACTGTTCAGTAGACCCTTAGCGTCAATATTTATGGTGTTTTCTAATTGTATATAAGAAATTGGGTGAGATAAATGCGACCAACTGCAATATTTTTAGGAGATTTTCAGAAATATCATAAAAACCACTGCCTTTAGCGTTGCTTTGCAGTATGTACGTTTGGAGTAGAAAGACAGTTTTAGCAAATTTTTATTCGGCAGAAGGTGTACTTTCCAAAAATATATGGTTTTCTGGGGTGAACCTAGTTTTTTGTACCTTTGCCTGTTGCAAAATGCTGTATATGTGCTGGTTATGCAGTATCTGGAATTACAGAACTCGTATGGGGTGTCTTCTTTCTGGGGCCCCTATACGCCACATACTTAGGGGTACCTATGCATATTGGGTATCAAACTGTTCAGCGTACCCCAGACTTTCATGTTTAGGGAGTTTAAATTGCTATATATTGATATGTAGGAGATACAATGCTTTAGAGTTGGAGTATTGAGGAGATTTTTGTATATGTCATAAAAATTGCGAAATGTAGGAAAGCTTTGCGGCTTGGTACTTTGGAGTAGAAAATCGTGCCTACCCATTTTAGATTTGTCAGAATGTGTACTTTCCAAAAACATATGGTTTTCTGGGGTGAACATAAATTTTTGTACTTTTGCCCCTTGAAAAATGCTGTAAATGTGCTGATTTTGCAGTATTTGGAATTACAGAACTGTCTTCGTTCTATGGCCCCTATACGCCATATACTTATGTGTACCTATGCATATTGGGCATCAAACTGTTCAGCGGACCCTGGGCTTTCATATTTAGGGTGTTTTATCTTGGTATATAATGATATGTGGGAGATACGATGCTTCAGAGTTGCAATATTGAGGTGATTTTCTGTAATGTCATAAAAATTGCCAAATGTAGGAAAGCTTTGCGGCTTGGTACTTTGGAGTAGAAAGACGTGCATACCCATATTAGATTCGTCAGAATGTGTACTTTCCAAAAACATATGGTTTTCTGGGGTGAACATACATTTTTGTACTTTTGCCCCTTGAAAAATGCTGTAAATGTGCTTATTTTGCAGTATCTGGAATTCCAGAACTGATAACTCGTATGGGGTGTCTTCGTTCTGGGGCCCCTATACTCCACATACTTAGGTGCACCTATGCATATTGGGCATCAAACTGTTCAGTGGACCCTGGGCTTTCATGTTTAGGGAGTTTTATCTTGGTATATAATGATATGTGGGAGATACGATGCTTCAGAGTTGCAATATTGATGTGATTTTCGGCAATGTCATAAAAATTTCGAAATGTAGGAAAGCTTTGTGGATTGGTACTTTGGAGTAGAAAGACGTGCATACCCATATTAGATTCGTCAGAATGTGTACTTTCCAAAAACATATGGTTTTCTGGGGTGAACATACATTTTTGTACTTTTGCCCCTTGAAAAATGCTGTAAATGTGGTGATTTTGCAGTATTTGGAATATTATTCAAATTGCAGGTGAGTGATTGCTCACCAAAATGAATTACACCTCAAAGGAGATGTTGATGATGAATATAATAGATCTGTCACTTAAATTAAAGTGCACTTAAATATGAAGTGTGAGAGTTGTCTTAACAGAAACCAAATCTGGGGATACTGAGCAAAGCAACCCATCTATTGCCCACTGGTCAGCAAATTCACTCAACCGGCCAGTGAACACTGCCTGGGTGTACTCTGCTCGGATGCGGGAACGCACCAGCACCCGGAACAAAGCCTCTACCGGTAGAGGATTCCCACCCTCCAAACATTGCATTCTAGACTTATGAATGGCTAGTTTGGCTAAAGCTAGGAGCAAGTTGAAGAGAAGGTCTTTCTCTCGATTGTCCCGGGATACTGGGCGTCCAAAAATAAAAACGTGAGGGGAAAAATGTAACCAGAACTGCAGATGAAGTTTCCTCAAAAGAGCCAAAAGAGGTTGCAGTCTAGCACACGAAAAATAAGCATGAAACACCGACTCCCTTTTGCCACAGAATGGGCAAGCAGCTGTGGAGTCTGTAAAATGGACCAGGTACTCTCCTGTGCTCAAAGCACCATGGAGCACTCTCCAACTCAAGTCTCCAGTGGGTCTAGGCACCAGGCTGGAATAAAGGGCTCGCCACTGGGGTTTCTCACCCTCATTAAACACCCGCCTCCAGATGGTATCATAGCGGGAGACAAGAGCAAGAAAGTGTACAGTGTGGAGCATGAGGGAGTACAATAGCTTTCTTGTCATGTCATAAAAGCACGTCGAGGTAAAATTCTCCAACTGGCTCAAGTTGGGAGAAGGAGGTGTGTCAGGGGATTGACGGGTCTTGGGTGCTATTTTTATGGCTGGAGGTGGAGAGTTCCAAGGTGGATGTGGTTCTCCACCACGTAAAACCCCATCAATAAATGAGTGAGAGTCAGGAGAGAGGTTATTCTTGATCTCCTGGAGCAGACGATGTGGAACTCTAGTGGTAAGGTACCCCATGCGTGGCATAACTGCCCGAGCTTCCACCCAATCTGACCTCTCGAAATCCAGGAAATCCCCAACTCTGGTTAGCTGAGCCCTGCAAAGGCGGTGACGGATGCTGGTGGACTCCAACATCCTAGTCTTTAAAGATGGATTGTAAAGTATGGGCTCAGTTAGAATGTCCTCCCCCTGAATGCCTCCTTGCCTTAGCACAGTCACCATGCTCCAGGTCTTTAGAGTCTCTTGGTAATAAGCCGGCAATGGTGAGAGGCTTCTTATGAATCCTTCAGGTTCGATGACAAACAATTGCCGGTCATACCCCATGTTGCATACCTGATGATAAAAGCTGGATGCTAGGGTACACCACTGTGGAGAAGGATCTGCATACAAGTATCTCTGTATCTGCTGGAGACGGAAAGTATGTACTTGAGAGCGTATGCATACAACTCCCTGTCCTCCCTCTCTCAAGGGTAGGCTTGAAACACCTGCAGAGACCCAGTGCTTTCCCATCCAGAGAAAGTCCAGCAACCTTCTCTGGATTTTAGCAATGAATTCTTGGGTTGGGCTAAGACATGTCAGCCTATACCAGAGTTGAGAGGCTACCAGCTGGTTAATCACCAAAGCCCTCCCCCTCATAGAAAGCATTTTAGCAAGACCCTTCCACTTTCCCAGGCGGGTAAGAACATGCTCCTCAAGTTCAATAAAATTCTGTGGAACAGGACGCTCTTCAGCTGACAGATAGACACCTAAATATTTGATGACTTTAGTCTCCCACGAGATGTCGCGAAAAGCAGAAGGCAAAGAATCTACATGTAGAGGACCTTCCAGAAGGCCTGAGCTCTTGGTCCAGTTGATCCGAGCTGATGAGGCAGCAGCGTAAACCTCTTGGCATTCTTGTGCTCGCTCAAGATCAACTAGGTCCTGGGCCACAAGGATGACATCATCAGCATATGCTGAAAGAACTAACCTCATGTCAGGTTCCCTGAGCACCAGTCCTGTAAGCCTCTTCCTTAGTAGACACAGGAAAGGCTCAATGGCCAGTGCATACAGCTGTCCCGACAAAGGGCATCCTTGTCGAACTCCTCGTTTGAAGGCCAGAGGTGCAGTCAGAGACCAGTTGATTTTAACAAGACACTCTGCAGAGGTGTACAGTGTTTTTAGATAGCTCACAAACTGTGGGCCAAAGCTATAGGCTTGCAGAGTGCCTAAAAGATATTGGTGATCTACTCTGTCAAATGCCTTCTCTTGATCCAGGGAGAGAAAAGCGAGAGATAGACCAGCCTTCCAGGCAAAATGCAGTAAATCCCGAACCAGAAAGACATTGTCAAAAATTGTCTGGCCGGGGACTGTATAGGACTGGTCAGGATGAACCACCTCTGCCAGCACAGACTTGAGCCTGAGTGATATAGCTTTGGCTACAATTTTATAGTCTGTGCTGAGCAATGAGACCGGTCTCCAATTCTTAATAAGGCGGAGATCCCCCTTCTTAGGTAGCAGTGATAACACTGCTCGACGACACGAAAGTGGCATCTCACCGGTCTTGAGGGCCTCATTTAGAACCCTATGGAAATCATGTCCCAGAGTATCCCAGAAGAACTGGAAGAACTCTACAGTCAATCCATCTAGCCCTGGAGATTTATTATGGGGCATTAAGTGGAGTGCTTGAGAGAGTTCATTCAGAGTGATTGGTTTTTCCAACCTCTCTCTTCTCCCCTCGCTGACCTCTGGAAGCCCATTCCATAGCTCCCTGCAGGCATCTGGAGAGATGGGATCAGGAGAAAAAAGGTTCTGATAGAAGGACCGGGCTCTGTCCCGGATAGCCTCCGGATCTTCAAGGGGGGTGCCATCCTCCGCAAGAAGGCATGTTATTTGTTTTCGATTCCCCTTCTTCTTCTCCAGAGCATAGAAGAATCGTGAGCCACGATCCATATCGCAGAGTAACTGCATGCGGCTTCGTACATAAGCACCACGAGCCTGTCGATGTTCCATGTTACGCAGAGTCTCTTTCTTTTCTACATATTCACACTGTATGGCTTGGTCTTCAGAGCCTGACAGCCTTTGCTCAAGATCAAGCACCTCCCTATTCAGAGCCTCAATCTCTGCATTTTTCTGTCTGCTCAAACATTTTATATACTCTTGACACAAGAGCTTTAGGTGAACCTTGCCTACATCCCACCATTGACTCAGTGTGGCAAATTCATCCTGATAACGCTTCCAGTCTGTCCACATTTCCCGGACTGCCTTTGCAAACCCTTCATCCTTTAATAAGCTGTTATTAAAGTGCCAATAGGCTGCTTTGGGCAGAGATGGTGCAACTGCCACTATCAAAGAAGCACAATTGTGGTCCGAGAAAGGTGCCAAGCTAATATTACTGGACCGAACTCGTGACATAATATGGCTAGATATATAAAGCCTATCAATCCGGGACTGAGACACACGGCCATCCCTCACCCTAACATAGGTGAAAGCATCGGTTTCTGGGTGTTGTTCTCTCCAGATGTCTACCAAGGAGAAATGGGCAATGAGTTCCCGCAAAGCTGACTCAGATGAATCCCTTTTCTGGGGAACATTCCGGTCCCGAGCCTCAAGGGTGTAATTGAAATCACCCCCTATAATCACGGCTTCATCTGAGTCAATTGTCTCCATATAGGCTGATAAACTTTCAAAAAAAATACTTTCTCTCTGGTCCAGTAGTTGGGGCATACAAGTTTATCAGATTGTATGTTCCACTAGACTCCCGGACCCGGAGATGTAACAGACGGCCTGGGATGACAGAATTAACACTCAGTACCTCTGGCTGGAAGGATTCTGAGAACAAGGTCACCACCCCACATGACGTCCATGTGAGGTGATTAAAAAAGATTCTACCCTTCCATTCCAGATGCCAGGTCGCTTCAAGCTCCTGAGTGATATGGGTCTCTTGAAGGAAACTCACAGAGTACCCTCCTTGGCGTAGAAAGGAGAGTACCTGAAACATTCTAAAAGGCTCCTGACAGCCATTTGTATTAAGAGTGCTTATACTTAGAGCCATTATTGTGTGTTAGTAAATGCTTTAGCCCTCACAGAGGCCTGGTGAGACAAACACTTTTTGTGGAACTTAACACTACGGAGATATTCTGCAGTTCCATAGTTTTTGGCCTCTTTTATGACCTTGATGTATTGTCTCACAGAACTGATCACCAAAGTCAAATCATGCCACTTCTCTAGAGCCATATGTAGCTTCTTCTCCAATTTAACACCAAGGGTGCTCTCAAGAAACATCTTGAGATCCTCAGCTGGGATGATTGGGGTAGAAGGATTTGTCACAACTGTGTCAACCTCCTCTTCGATGTCCCCCTCATCCATGAACTCTTTTTGGCTAAGGGATTGATAATTTCCCCTCTCCACTGGAGCTTTGATAATATCTACACAAGAAGTCGCAGGAGAAGGATCAGAAGCACCTGCTATCTGGAGACCCAGCAACGGCTCAGATAATACTTGGATTTTGCTTGGAACACCACTGGAGGTGTTTGGCTCAGGGGTAGCAGATGGAATTGGCTCCTTAACAACAGGAGCTTTAGAGGCTCGATGGGCAACCTCTGCTCTTTCCACTGCCTCCTGTGCCTCCTGAATGGCAATAACATTGGGGTCAGTGGAAGAGAAAGGAGGAGAGATCTTAACATGCACAGTAGACCTTACAGAGTCTGTCTGGCTATCCTCCATATTTACAACTCTAGCCTCATTATCCTCCCTCGCAGCATTGTCTGCAGGATCCTGTATGGGGGTTGTCCCAATGTTCTCCATTTCTTGGAGTGAAATACCCTGAGGCACTAAACACTGAGGCTGGTTGTAGTTCCCAAAGCTCAGCACCTCAGGGACACTTACGGCCCACTCTGCAGGGGTTTCATTAGCTGTCCCGTTATACTCCAGGGGAAGATCCCCTGTTGGAGACAGATGCAGCACCCCTGACTCTGTGGGGAGACCCATAATCCCCTCCTCTTCCCCAACTGGGTCTATAGGTGCATGGTCTGGCACCAGTTTATTGCATCCAACAGTTGGACTAGACAATATCACCACATGAGGAACAGATGTTTTGCTGCCCTTTTTGCCCTTGGATGGGGGTGCTCCATCATTGACCACTGAAACCCATTCCTCAGGTATCAGCCTGTTGGATTTAAATTTCCTCTTCTTTTTCTTGTCATTTGAAGAGGAAATGCTACTCTCTGCTCCCACCACGACAGGTGTTACAACCACCGGCACCCCCACACCCTTAGGAGTGTTAATAACAGGGTTACGTTGGTTTTTGGCAAGAACAACTGCAGCACTAAGGGATGCATTGACATTCCTCCCCCCCTTCTCTTTTGCTGAACTTGAAATGCAGGCTGTAGCCTTAGATAACTTGAGTGAAGAAGGAGGAGGTTTCAGAGGTGGGTTGTGTAACAACCCCCTTGAGGTTCTTTACTGGAGGGGATTTCTCCTTTGAGGAGCCTGCAGCAATAGATGTGGCAGGGTATGCTGTTGCATTAGAGGTACTGGGGGCAGGAACAGGGACTGTGGTCTTAATATGCCCTTTGGGGCAACTCTGGCGAGTGTGCCCCAGGTTCTTGCAAAGGAAGCACCTCACTTCTTCAGTGCAGTAAAAAATTTTATAGAGCACCCCCTCAAATGGAACACCAAAGGACCCCTCAATAGTATCTTGACCCCGAGGCAAAAGTAATTGCACCTGCCTTTTAAAAGAGAGGATATGTCTCAATCTGCTCTCCTTGCAACCCAAGGGAAGTTTAGAAATAGTTGACTTTATTTCACCGAGGGCTTGCAGGTGGGGTAGCAATAAGTGGTCTTGCAGGAAGGGGGGCACATTAGATAAGACTATCTTTATGCCTAATCCTTCTAGGGGTTCTACAGGGATATAACCACCCCCTACTGTGATGCCTCTCTGCACTAGAGTATGCACTGCAGTTAGTGTACGGGCAAATATTATGGCTTTCCCATACATTTTACTTGCTGCCACTATTACAGATGGGCCCACCACTTCAGCTGCAGCTTTTATGTAAGCCTCTATGCCATGAGCTCCTGTCATTAGACATCTAACCCCATGCTTCCTTGTAAGCTGCTCTACCCCAGCAGTGACTTGGCTTGGGTTGTTGCCAATAGCCACTGCCTGTGCAAAACTTTTAGCAGGGGTCACATTGGCTGCAGCAGCAGAAACAGAAGCAGTGGAGCTTTTTGACAGAGGCTGTGACTGGTGCTTTTTAGCATAGCTACAGCCAGGTTTTTCAGCTCCTTTTCCTTTAGGAGCTTGAGGTATTTTTTTATAATTTTGTTTTTTATTCCCTCCCATTATTTTACAAAACAATCCACAAAAAAGTAAGCTTAATTCTATGAATCAGCAAAAGTAAATGCAACAATGAGAAGCTTTAGCAGGGAGAGGGTTAACGAGAGCAGGTGCCTGGGAGTTGCACTGCTACTAGAAAATGTTTTATTTTCTTAAATCCTTCTCCCTTTAGCTTTCTCTCCTTACAAAACAAGGATAAAAGTAAAAGCACACACACAATCTGTGCAAATAGTGATAAATTTCAGCTGAAACTAAATACAAAAAAAAAAAAAAAAAAAACAAGTGAAACTGACCAGGTGTGGGGGAGGGGTAGGGGATCTGTCAGTGAGTTTGTAGCCCACAGGAAGTGAAGGGAACTGGGCTAGCAATCACTCACCTTCTGGGTCAAAATAAAAATCGATTTTAAATAAAGTAAATCAACTCAAAACTTCCCAAAATTCACACACCAAGTAGCTAACACCTTCACACACCAAATGAGAACAAAAAATCCTGCCTTAAACAGGGATTTCTCTGCTTAATTTGAAATCAAACAGAGAGCTTTCTTTTTTGTGGCTTTTGCAGTATTTGGAATTCCAGAACTGATAACTCGTATGGGGTGTCTTCGTTCTGGGGCCCCTATACTCCACATACTTAGGTGCACCTATGCATATTGGGCATCAAACTGTTCAGCGGACCCTGGGCTTTCATATTTAGGGTGTTTTATCTTGGTATGTAATGATATGTGGGAGATACGATGCTTCATAGTTGCAATATTGAGGTGATTTTCTGTAATGTCATAAAAATTGCCAAATGTAGGAAAGCTTTGCGGCTTGGTACTTTGGAGTAGAAAGACGTGCATACCGATATTAGATTCGTCAGAATGTGTACTTTCCAAAAACATATGGTTTTCTGGGGTGAACATACATTTTTGTACTTTTGCCCCTTGAAAAATGATGTAAATGTGCTTATTTTGCAGTATCTGGAATTCCAGAACTGATAACTCGTATGGGGTGTCTTCGTTCTGGGGCCCTATACTCCACATACTTAGGTTGCACCTATGCATATTGGGCATCAAACTGTTCAGCGGACCCTGGGCTTTCATATTTAGGGTGTTTTATCTTGGTATGTAATGATATGTGGGAGATACGATGCTTCAGAGTTGCAATATTGAGGTGATTTTCTGTAATGTCGTAAAAATTGCCAAATGTAGGAAAGCTTTGCGGCTTGGTACTTTGGAGTAGAAAGACGTGCATACCCATATTAGATTCGTCAGAATGTGTACTTTCCAAAAACATATGGTTTTCTGGGGTGAACATACATTTTTGTACTTTTGCCCCTTGAAAAATGATGTAAATGTGCGGATTTTGCAGTATCTGGAATTCCAGAACTGATAACTCATATGGGGTGTCTTCGTTCTGGGGCCCCTATACTCCACATATTTAGGTGCACCTATGCATATTGGGCATCAAACTGTTCAGCGGACCCTGGGCTTTCATATTTGGGGTGTTGTATCATGGTATATAATGATATGTGGGAGATACAATGCTGTAGACTGGACACTTTGAGGTAATTTTTCAAAAATGTAACACATTTTTATAAAAACTGCTAACTTTAGGAAAGAATTGCAACTTGGTAGTTTGGAGTACAAATATATATTTACCCATTTTGAACTCGTTGGAATCTGTTCTTTCCAATGAGGGGTAGTTTTTTAGGGTAAACCTACTGTTAGTGGAATGTTTGGCCTTGAAATCAGATGTATGCTGTTTTGTGGAGCGGTGCTTTGGAAATTTGGTAGTTTACTGCTTCAGAGTTTTCAACTATCGAAGTGAGAAATCTCCATAAAATTATATATATTTGGTATTGGTTTGTTCGGGAGACACAGAACTTTCCAAATCTGCCATGTTCTCATGCATAAAATAAATTATGCTTCTGATATATGCGTTTGTATCATGTGAAACTGTTTTTTTTTGTTTTTTTTATACACTTAGAAGCCCATATCTTTTTACAGGACTGGAATGACAACTAAATTCTAGCATATTTTGAAAGCTTAGGTTGTCCTGAAAAAAACAATATCTTGTTTTCATGGGTAAACTAAAAGACCCCCCCAGGAAAGTCCCCTAAAGTGAAAGAGCAAAAAATGTTCAAAAACGGTCTGGCAATAGAAGTTCCAACTTGGCCAAATTGGCTGGCAGCGAAAGGGTTAAGGGGTATCCATTTCTTTTATGGCTCCTATGCAGATAAGGTCTTATTTGATATGTTACTCTAAACAGTTTGGAGGGAAAAGGAGTAAGGTACATAAATCAATTTTTAGAAAATGTCAAACCTATGTATTGGTTACAATCGCTAAATTGAATGTGTATATTCCATTTAGTTACAATTGTTGGTTAAATACTAAATATAAATAGCTGATGTCGTGTCTATAATTGAGACCATTTGGAATTCTGGTTTCCGACTTCAGGATCCAAAATGCTTCTCTTGAATTCAATCTGTGGATGATGTCCCCTCTCCTGATGGGGACTTTTACTTGTTCTATCACTTTTACCTTTCAGTCTTTGATGCCATTAGGGGAACATGTTAGGAAATGTCTCCCAACCGGAGTGGTTTCCGCTTTGTTTTCAATAGTCCTAATATGTTCCCTTATCCTATCTTCAAGGGGCCGAGTGGTCCTACCTACATATTGTTTGTTACATTGTCCACATTCTAGTAAATAAACAACAGTTTTTGTTTTGCAGTTATAAAAACCTAGACTCATGAAGGACTGTCCTGTAACTTTTGATTTGAAATCCTTGCGTTTGATGATGACTGTACAAGTCTTACAAATTGTTGCCCCACATCTATAGGTGCCCTTGACCGACAACCAATAACCTGTTGTATTTATCGGGAATGATGTTACTTGACCGGGGCTAGAATTTTTCCCAATGTGGGTGCTTTTTTTGAAACAAATTTTATGTCTGTTTGGGATAATATTTCTGCCATTTTGTTATCCCCATTTAAAGGAATTGTTCAGTGTAAAAATAAAAACTGGGTAAATAGATAGGCTGTGCACAAAAAAAAATGTTTCTATTATTGTTAGTTAGCTAAAAATGTAATGTATAAAGGCTGGAGTGATTTTATGTATAACAAGTCAGTCAGAAACTACTTCCTGCTTTTCAGCTCTCTTGGTTTACACTGACTGGTTGCCCTGGTTACCAGGCAGTAACCAATCAGAGACTTGAGGGGGGGCTACATGGGTCATATATGTTGCTTTTGAATCTGAGCTGAATGCTGAGGATCAATTACAAACTCACTGAACAGAAATGTCCCATGTGGCCCCCCTTCAAGTCGCTGACTAACTCAGAGTTATAGAGCTGAAAAGCAGGAAGTTGGATTCTGGCTGTTTTATTAGACATCTGTTCACTCCAGCCTTTATATATTACATTTTTGGCTAACTAACTATATTAGATACATTTTTTATTTTGCACAGCCTATCTATTTACACAGTTTTTATTTTCACACTGAACTATTCCTTTAATATTGGTAGATATTTTTTGATGTTACATATCTGTTTGAATTCCCCACTATACTCTGTAACAAAAAATATTTTTTGTCTTTTTTTTTCAGTGTTGCCTGATGCTTTTTTGATGGTCGTGGCATTGTCTTCCTCAGATGTGGATATTCTGTTCACCTTTTCATGTGCAGTTCTGATCAATTCCCTAGAATATCCTTGACTACATAGCCTGTCTCCTAGTTGCTTAGATTGTTCAATAAATGCCTCCTCTGAACTGCAGTTTCTGCGGTATCTCATAAATCGTCCATAAGGGATACTATTGACTGTGTGTTTAGGGTGGCAGCTGTTTGATCTAAGTATTGTGTTCCCTGCTGTGGGCTTTCTGTAAACTTGTGTATCAATTTTACCTGTGTGTGAATTTCTCCTTGGTGTTAAATCCAAGAAAGTAATTTTATAGGGTGTTCTAGTGACAATTGTAGATTGTAGTGATTGTTAAGGTATTTGTGTAACATTGTGATGTCCTCCTGTGGTCCTTCCCAAATAAACAAAAGATCGTCAATGTATCTGCCATACCAAACAATGTGTTCCCAATAGGGGTTATCACATCCATAGACATGGTACTGCTCATACCTCCTATATAAAGGTTGGCATAGGTGGGGGCGAATGAGGCTCCCATGGCAGTACCACATCTCTGGAGGTAGTAAACCCCATCGAAGTGAAAGAAATTGTGTGTCAATAAAAATTCTAAAACTAATAAATTAAAGTGAATGAAATCTGTGGTGTATTTCTGTGATTCCTTAAGTCTATCTGAAATAGCCTGTGTGGCCATATTATGTGGAATCATTGAGTATTTAACCTTATCTGCATAGGAGCCATGAAAGAAATGGATACCCCTTAATAAAAACTTAATAAGGTAAAGAATAAGTAAACAAATAGAGTAAAGTCCCTCTAAATATCGTTCCAAGCGTTCACAGGGATCATACCATTTTTGAATTTAGATAAGGGTATACAAATTCACTGTTTGGCCTTTTACACTGTTTTATGCAAATTTTGTATATATGTGGGTTTTTATATATTATATTTTACTACATTTACAGGAAAAACCTTTTTAATATATTTAAAATAAAAAAAAGTATTTTAAACTAAGCCCACTAGGGGTCACTATAGTAATTTGTATAAAATCACAGCTGCTTGGAATGGAACTCTAGCCTATGATTAAGGGATTTCATCCCAAAACGCGTTTTGTACAGCTCCTGCTCCAATAAAACATGCCCAGAAGTGCCGTCTATGTCCAGAAGTGCCGTGTGTAATACAGTGGGGACATTGGAGACAGTGGGGGGCACCTGGCAGAGGGAGAAGGTAATGGTGAGCTTGAGTGGTCTCCATTTTTTTGTGTTTTTTACTTGCTGTATGTATATATACCTGGAAAACTCAAAGGCTTTCATCAACATTTATAAATAAATATTACTTTCAATCACTTAACAATTATCCTATTATATCCTAAAATATTCCTAACATTTTATTGCCTTGGGTTGGAGATGTTATTAAAAACAATATCCTTATTTTCAACATTAGGGTCAAATATCCCTTTAGGTACCAATGTGGGTGAACAGTGTATATGTCACACCATTCGTTTTAATGGAAAAATAAATGTGTTTTTGTGAACAAAGTACTGTATATACCACTGCATGATCAGAACTGCATTCACTACATATATATTCGGTACTGTATGCCTCATTTCTCTTCCACTATGAAGGATAAATATGAAAACTACACAACCAAAAATTGAGATGCATTCAAGTCAGTACTGTCTCATACAGTGACGTTTCTGTGTACATTGCCGCCTGAGGCGGCTCCAGTAATGCTGCCCCCCCGGCCCGATTCCATTTCTGGGGGGAAGCAGCAACGCTAGTGCAGAGAGCACAATTGCGCTCTCTCGCCCTAATAAAGCCGAAATTGCGGTTTAAAAACCAGAAATGAGGCTCTTAAAGGCACCAGGAGCTGCTTTTTGCCACCCCTGGAACCCTAGCTGGCGATGCCGCCTGAGGCCTCAGCTCGCCTCATTGGCGGATCGTCCCTGGTCTCATATGAGTTGTCTCATAAGAAATATCCTTGCCACCTCAAGCCATAAAGTGTGTCCCAATCCTATTTAAACTACTAAACTGCTATGGAATAAAACTCAGGTAACAAAATGATAATGTTCAAAGGGAGGAATATGCACTAAATGAGACATTGCACCTAATTAATCTTTCTTAAGCTCCCTACATGTATCCTATCTCCAAAATCTAGCTCATTTGTTCCAACTGTTATCATAATATACATGATCAAATAGATAGCTTATATTTAAAGGTTAAAAAAGTTAGTGAACGTCGACAGGACAAAGGCAGAGCTGCCACATTTTATCACAGAGGATTTTGGTTGTGAACATTTATTCTGTTTGTTTCTTAATTGAAACCTCTGGCTATAGGCCTATGAGAATGAAAAAGCATCTATTATCTTAGCACCAATAGAAATTACTTTTCAATTATATAAGTATCCCTTGTATACATATCACTTAATGTTGTATTTATATAATGAGCCCCAGTCACAAATCTTTTCTGATTGCTGATATCTAGCACTTTCTTTGATTAATTGTTTGTTTTCATATTCAGCTTCAAATAAAGTGAGAAATGAAACACTGCTGGTTTTAGATTAAGATAATGGCTTTCTTTTCACAAAAGGAGCCTTAGAATGTATTAGATTGTTAATTTTTATAGACACTTGGCATGACTTCAACACTGTGAATATAAACGGGTCCCTGGGCTAAATTAAAAAAAAATAAAAGAGAGTCCAGTCTAATCTAGCTGCTCTATGAGACCTGATTATGGGTCAATAGAACCATTTTCCAAATTGTGTCTCCATTTGCTTGCGATTCCTAAAACATCATCAGTAAAGTACAAAATAAGCCTTACACCTTTTCATGTATTCCTATCAAATCTGAAATTGCTGTCAGACTCTGCTAATGTCTAGTGATTGAATGTATATTTAAATGAATTCACTTGTAACTGAAAAACTGGCCCAATTTAGCTTGGATACAGAGGCTGCCTTTCTTCAGTGTTAACTTTAATAGACGGCTCACAAACCACATCACTTCCTGCGACAGTAGTGATAGGCATGCTTGCTTAAAAAATTATTGCCATGAAATGAGTTCTAAATTATTAAGAGCAAATATAACCAACATTATTACGCTTTGGTTCAGGAACTTAGTTTGTAAATTCTGCAGGCGGTGATCACAGAACTATCTATAAAATGTAAAATATAAAAAGTGCTTTAGAATGTATGAGCTGGCTGTTGGCAGATTGATATAATATTCTTGAAACAATAAAATAATTCAATATTCTCATTTATGTCTATATCCCTATCTCTTGTTTTTCGGTAGGGGAAATAGGGAACAGTAACTGCAATGGCATGATAAGAAGTTATTATGTAAATCACACATTTAATACTAAAAATATACAATCTTCAGTATTGTTGTTCTGTATATATTTAAACATAAGAAGAAGGCCTTCGGGTTAGGGGGGAAACAGTTTTGAAGCACAGCCAACACTGAATGCTTTTAAAACAAGCATAAAGTAAACAGTCGATCAAGAGACACGAGTATTATGCCTCAAGCTGGAATGCCCAGAGCAGCAGCAACCTCTACAAAAACCTAAAATGTAAAGTTCAAGACAGCACATAAAATGTGAGACCCAAACTTTTCATTTAAACAGATATTCTATAACTAACACTGACACTGCTTACATGTCATTTATATGGAGATAGATAATATGGAAGAGTCGAAGGGTGTATGAAGCTATGCTACAGCAGGCACAGGCAGCAGTCAAGCTGAAACTACAGGTGAAGCCACTTGGATTTGTGTGTTAAATGTGTCATGACTCGGGATTAATTGAAGAAACCGTGTTATCTAAAGTCATCTTAACTCATTTACTGCATTTAACCTTTTCATTAGCATACCAAAGCACCATTGTTCACAATGGTGAATGCTTTAATTAGACACAATTTTCTGTGTTAAATGGGATAACTGGGATATCTGTGTTTAGTTATTCTGTGTCAAACACACAAACCAAAGTTGCTTCATCTGTACATGAGTGACTAATTAGAACACAGATGCAAACACACAATTCCACAAGGATTTTGTGACATTATCCAATGCCCTGTAGTGGTTGGTTGCTGAGTGGAGCATCTTATCTAGCTGCATTGATTGATAAGTGGATGCAGAAATTCATTTGGAAAAGACAAAATGGTTTCCAGTGGAAAAACTGAAGAGTTTTGAAACCTGGATGGAAAGACTACTGGAAATAACTAAATCCAAAGGAAGAACTGATAAAGGACAGCTTCCATTGACTTCAACATAAACCTTGCAAGCTTTTAGATGGTGAAGTTTTGAATTAGTGTTTTGTGGTTTTTACACTTCGATTACATTTAGCTCCTTTTAGTCCTTCTCGCCTTAACCAGGTTCTGTTTTCCATTTTACACGTCGATTAAAAATTGAATTTGTGAGCTTTTGGAGCAATAAACTCACAATAGAAAAATAAAACTAGAATCTTTGCTTACTTATGAAAAAATCCAAATGTAAAAAACTCGTTTGAATAGATTTGTGGAAAATAACGTGAATACCTTGAATTTATAGAGTTTACAAGCTTAAAAAAATCAAAAATCAATTAAAAAAACTTTTTTGAATTTTGTCTAGGACAACTCCCATTGACTTCTGCATGAACTTGAAAGCTTTAAGATGCAGACTTTTTACATTTGAGTTTTTCAAGCTTAATAAATACTAGAAAATATAATGGAGGGACCCGTAGGGTTAATTCCCCTAAGGTCTGAAACCACATGGTGGAAATCTCCTGCTTCTTCAGCTACAGGGTCTACCTAGCATGTTGGGAGGGGCTGGAGCTTTTCCCTATGCAGTGTGTCTGGCAGATACCGGAGGGTGTCACAAGGTGTCGCTGCTGCACCACCTTTGGATATATACAGAGCCATGTGCACACACTGCCACTGTTCTAGTTTCACTTTGATGCAGGATGGAGTGATCATCTGTTGGGGTGCTGCAGGGCAGACCTCAGGCTATGGAGACACACCACATGGCTGCTATGCCCTGTGTGGGCTCAGGGATAACTGAACCCTGATAATCTTGAGAAATGCTGCCCAGGATGAGAGATGGATTCCTGGAGATGGATGCCAATCGGATGGGCTTTGCTGTGCTCACACACAAGCAATGTCCTAAAGGTCCAGCAAGTTATGTTCTCTGCTAGGAGAGCTTGGAGCCTCTGAGGATTTCATCATGTGGATGCCTGTTCCAGCTCTGTGTGAGCCTGCCAGCTCTGTGTGAGCCCCCGGGTGAGTTTGCCTGTGGGAGGGTAGAGAGAGAGGATCCAGTGTGACACCTGTTTGTGAACAGGATTTGTTGTTGTGCCTGCCAAGTGGGAGCAAATTACTTCTGCCCAGCCGGAGAGATATTTTGGGCAGGTAGCACTACCTTGGGACAATAGTGCTCTTTGGGGAAAAGGGGCCGAGACTCTTTGTCCACCAAAGGAGTAGGAGTAATTTCTATTTGTCCGTCTAGCAGGGAGGTGCCAGGATGGGACTGTCACAGGTTCCCCAGGATAGTGGGTCATGCTATGTGAATGCATATATTTAAACTGACTGTTTACTTTGCCTTTAAACCTCGTGTAGGGGTCTGGTAAATTAGCCACCCCTGATAATATTGGCAGGCAAATTCCCACTGTTATAGATGCCTTATTGGGTCCTAACAGGGGACCTATTTCATTATTCTGCCTTAAGCTATGCCGTTGATGTTCACAATAGTGACCGGTAGATGGCACTGTATTAAAACCCTTTGAAGCCATGCGCTCAGGGTCCATTTGTGCTGGCTCTAGCCTGAGCAGGCAGGCAGAGCTCGAGTGGAACCTAGACAGGTCAGGTTTAGTAAGGATAGGCTACTCACCTTAAGAGGTCACCCTAGGAGTGACAGATAGACAGACTATTTAGCTGAGCAGCTCAAGGCTCCGACGAGGAGAGTCAGAGGGATTAAGATCCCAGGTACTAATTGCCCAGATGTAGGGACTAAGTGTACAGACTTAGGGATGTAGTGATTCCCCTGGGTTCCACTTGGGAAAAGACTGAAAGATGGGTGTACCTTCATTGCTGCTGTGTATGTTCTCTTCCCTGTGGGGACTAATACTGACCACTGGTGCGTGTGAGTATATGCCTATCCACTATTAATGTATGATCCTGTTTTGCTCTATGTTGCACTCCACCCTGCCTCCACACCGTTTGCTAGAGCTTACTCCCTAAGATTTAAGGTCTCATCTGGAGCACAGTATTGGGAGTGGAGCTCATAGTAGAGAATGATGCACTCAATTTATTATAGCGCTACACTTGTATAAAATTATATTTGTTATACAGCACTGTGTGTGTATATATTACTGTTTTCCTAATGGGGCCACACGCAGGTGTATTCCTGTATCCCATTAGGTGGAGGCACTGCCAAGAGAGGAACTTCCCAGTTCCCTTTCACCTTGCAATGGGGACTCAGGACCCGAATTGGTAAGAAATAAAAATGTACAACCTTTACACCAAGGGGATGGCCAAGAGGGTGTTACAATAATTTGAATTTGAGTTTTCGTGCAAAAAAATTACATTTTAATTTGAACCTTGATAAATCACCCCCTTAATAGATTTTCACGATTTACAGTAAATTAGTATAATCTACAATTTTAGAGCTAAAATACAATTCGGAGAAATGAAATTATAAAATGTTAATAAATTGGCCCCTGAGTGCCTAACATATAGACACCCCAAATTAATTTGGCTTTCCTCTTGCTCCTCACTCCTAGCATAAAGTAAGGTGGCTTATGTTTTTGGTAAAGGAGGGAGATGCTTGACAATTTGGCACCCCCCTCCTATATTCTTTTAATTTTACTTCATTGCAAACTTTGATGATTTATCAAGTAGGTGATCTATTTTCTTCAAACTTCTTTTTTAAACAAATGTTACATTTTATTTACTTGTTTCGTTAGTAGCAAAGCCAATAGACGTTAAAAAAGTTTCCATAGATGCAAAAGATCATCAACAGGTCTACCAGACACAAAGCAAAAACTAAGATAATAACAGTACTTTATATGATATTGTTAGAACATCCATTTTTCACAGCAGATAATTTCTTTCCCAACCCAGTCTGCATTTAATTCATTTACATGATGGCAAAAACTTGGATTAATTCCAAAGCACAGTAACGTCTCAGTTTAATAGAAATCAGAGAAGAGCATTTGTGGCAAAAATGAATGAGGTCATAGGGAATATTTTCAAAAGACATTCTCAAAATGGAAAAGTGTTTAATATTTGATAAAGTCATTAACCTATGCTAAAATGTTTGACAGGAGGGGCGAGTATAATGGACAATATTATCCCATTGCCTAAAAGTGTTTTGAAAAGTACATTTCCACCTCAGAGACTTCATTTGTTCTCTAACTGGGGTCACAAACCCAAAAAGTAGAAATGAGAAAGTTTGTAATGATTATTGATGATAATAACCACAGAATTAGACTCACTTTACTTATTAATACGTTGACTATATTTGTGCTTATGTGTGCTTCTATCTTATCTAGATTATTTTGAAAGTGAACAGTGCATTGATTATACTGTACATGCTATTTAAAGTGTACTCTGTACTGTTCATTAGACACAATTTGTTGACCTATACATGTTATTGTGCAGGCCAAGTTTTCTAATAGGAATTAACTTTTAGATAGTAAAACCGATGCCAGTATAGTTATGAACCTGCTCAACTAAATAATGGTTGCATTTGCCAGTATTTAGGCAAAGTTGATATCAGCGAATTCCTGAACTTTACCCAGAACGCAGAAATTCAGGACTAATGACACTCTGCCCAATGTATGAAGATACAACAATTTTATTGCCTTTATTTTTGCTTCTGACCCCTTACAATTATGTATCTATCCTTGTTTTCACAACTGCATGCTATCACATGACATGCATTATTCTCACATCAGTGCAAGCATAAATGCGGTTTGGGGGATATATTTAGCTTATCATTAAAGAGACAGTGTGCCCCTTGTTCAAAGTTACTTTAATGAATAAAATTTGTGCTGAACAGACTTTTTGTTTATTGCTTTAATCAGTAAGAATCTACTATATTTTTTCCATTATTTTTTCAGAATCTTGAACACCTAACTTTAATTATAGTGATGACCTTGAACCAATCTTAGTGTGAATTAATCTTCCTCCTTTTTAGGTTTTTCCTAAATTCTGTGCATAAATTTGACCATCTTCATAAGAGTTTCCAGCCTTGGACATTTGTAAAGCAGTGATAAGTAAGACAAATTGGATATTTTATATTTACCTTATAATATTTTAACATGATGACACTGTACAAGTATATTAGAGGACATTATAGACAAATAGCAGGGGACCTTTTTATCCATAAAGAGGATCACCGCACCAAAGGCCACCCCTTCAGACTAGAGGAAAAGAACTTTCATTTGAACATAGGTGGTTCTTCACAATGAGGATAAGATAAGATTGTGGAATGCACTGCCAGGTGATGTTGTGATGGCAGATTCTGTTAATGCCTTTATGAGTGACTTGGATGATTTACTGAACAAGCATAATATCAAAGGCTATTGTGATACTAAACTCTATAGTTAGTATAGATATGGGTATATATAATTTATGTGAAGGTATGGAGGGGTGTGTGTATGGATGCTGGGTTTTCATTTGGAGGGGTTGAACTTGATGGACTTTGTCTTTTTTCAAGCCGATTTAACTATGTACTGTAACTATGTAACATTACCGGGAATGTAATATGTTTCGTGCATAAAACTGTTCGCAAAGTCCATTGCAAATGTTAGTGACAATGTTTGCATTCCTCTTGACTGATTACTGACCTCAAGGACATCTTTGCTAAGTTTGCAAAGAAATGGCTTTTGTGAACATTTATGTAATAAAATTTTGCAATTGCTAAATATATTTTGTGATGAAATATTTCGCGAAACTGTAGAGCAGGTGTTACCGCTAACTTTTGTTTACCGATATAGTATTCGCCAGCGAATTATTTTACATTGCAAGCAGTGCTAGACAATCGCAAAAATACCATTTTAAACATTGCTTGTGATTTTTAATTACAGTCCCTCATTTAGATGTTTTAGGATGCATTGGAAATAAAAGTATTTACAGCGCCATGTTCTTCCATAAGACCCAAAGCAGCATTGAAGGCACCTAATGAATGCTAGAAACTTAGTTTCGTAAGTATAGTATATCTTGAACTTACAAAAGCAGACAGTAAAACTTAAAGAAGAACTAAACCCTAAAAATTAATATGGTTAGAAATACCATATTGTATTTACTGAGCTTATTGTACTAGCCGAAAGTTTCAGCATCTCAATAGTAGCAATGATCTAGGACTTCAAACTTTTCACAGGGGGTCACTATCTTGGAAAGTGTCTGCGACACTCACATGAGCTAAGCTTAGGGGTTGTCGTAAATTGGCAAGAAGAAAATGAAGTTTGTCTGTAATATAAGCTGATGCTACAGAGCTGATTATTACATTCTGATGCTAATTGCACTGGTTTCTGAGCTGACATGTAGTAATTATATGTATTAAGTACCAACCAGCCTTATATTGTGACATTTCTATCTACAGTATATTGAGATTCGACTCATAAGCTCAGTAACTAACATCAGCACAGAGCATGTGCAGTGAATCAGCAGTTCTTCCCTGCTAAAGGGCTATGGTTGCTTGGGCTAGAACAGAAGTCCATAACATAATGTACAACATTTCTAGCCTACTTCTTTAGTTAGAGTTAAGTTTTCCTTTAAGCTTTTCCCTGTTTGGTTATTTGCATATCTTTAAAACAGTAAACATAGATATATACTGCCCCTTAGGTGATGGTAAAGAGTGAATGTAAAAAGCCTAAGACAGTGACAATTTTCTTGGAGTGGTTTTATTGGTATACCAAAAAACATCCAATCCATACAGTATATTATAGGCAAATGGGAATTTTGTGAGAACATTTAAATATTTTTTTTAAAAGTACAATTTTTATTGAATTTTAATAAGAAGAAAGTAAAGTTAGAAGAATGAAAAGAAAGAGATAGCTGGGAGAAGGGAAGGGGAAAATCTGGTGGATATAGTGTCCATTAGCTGGTGGAGGTAGCTGGTGATTCGAGCCATGAAGTCCATATGTTATCAGAGTAAAGAAAGTTAGCAGTAGGGGCTCTACATCTCGTGCAGATGTAGCTTTTGAGGTGTGAGGTATGTTTGATGGGTAATCCTAAATTGTATAAGTTTATCTCTTATGCTCACTAAAGACTGGTATAGATTGTCTACAATTTCTTCCCAGTCTGCAGTTGGACCCTCCTTGCTTCCAATTTGTAATTCACTCTAGGCTATGGATCATAACTCTTAGAAATCAAAAGTTCATATGCATTTGATAAGAGTTGTGGCCTTCTCTGAGTATATCTAAATTCTGACAGATCAGGTAGAGAAACAGTTTGAAGTAGCTGAGTAGAAGTAGTGTCCCATCAGTGTGAAGATGAGTTATGCATTTTACTCCTAGCTTAGCCCAGGCTCTAGCTTCAGGAAATGCTGCAAAGTGTGGGAGGTTGAGCATTAAAATACAGGTATGGGATCCGTTATCCGGAAACCACATTAACCTCTAAATTATGGAATGGACATCTCCCATAGACTCCATTTTACCCAAATCAAGTTTTTTAAAAAATTTAATTTTTCTCTGTAATAATAAAGCAGTACCTTGTATTTTATCCAAACTATGACATAATTAATCCTTATTGGAAGAAAATACAGCCTAGTGTGTTTGTTTAATGTGTACATGATTTTCTAGTGGACTTAAGTTATGAAGATCCAAATTGCAGAAAAATCCGTTATCCGTAAAACCCCAGTTCCTGAGCATTCTGGATAACATACTTGTATTTAAATGCAGGTCAAACGTATCCTTCTCTGTCTATTAAAATGAACTTACTTTGAAAATAGTAAGTATAGTAGACAGAATAAGAGAAATGCTAGACAGATAGGTAGATAGAAAAAGTAGCAATGGATAGATAAATAAATAGATCGATAGATAGATCGATAGATAGATCCTTTAACTTGCCTTTGCCTGGAAGCCCATAATAACTTTTCCCAAAAAGACCATCATATCTTCATTAGAATGTATTACTTGTCACTTCCTATTGTTGTCACCTTAATATAATGGTCTTTATTGCTAATTTACCATATAAAATTACTTTAGCTATAATGCTCTTGGAAAATAATAATGGATTGAAAGCTGAGAATGTGGCATCCATGATATAATTTGAAAAAAAAAATGTTTTGCCTGAAATGGATAGTACCATTAATGCTGCTACAGTACACAAAGTAGTTTTATCTTCTCTTGCAAATGATATATTGTAAAGCCTTACGTAAGCTTCTGTCCAGATATTTTATTTAAGTAATTCATGAAAAATGCAAGTTAGCAGATTGCTTCCTGTTGATGTTGATACCAGATGCATCGTTTAACAGTTTTCACTGTGCTTACTTCTTACTTTTGATGTAAATGTAAATACTTTAAGTCAATGCTTTAGTATGATACCAAAATAACCTTTTTTTTGCAACAAGCCACTCAAACACAACTCTAGTGGGGTCATTTACAGAGACTCCAGATACAAGTGCAAGAGCATTAAGCAAAAAATGCCCTCCTTAGTGCTCATTCTAAAAGGACTTGCTTCTCAGGTCTTGCTGTGCTCTGCACCTAGCAGTAGATTGTAAATCCAGCACTAGGCGCAGAATATAGCACAAATGGACACAAGGCATCCGTGCTCTCCCCCACCTGCATTAGAGCATTCAGTAAATACAGGGGTTAGATGCAGATTGTGCTATCTGCTCTTTTAAGTACAGCACTGCTAAACGCATCCAGAATTGTATTTTTTTTTTTTGGGGGGGGGGCGCAGGTCTTTATGCAATTGTAAAGAATCATGGCTACCTGAGCCCATTTTTTGCCCCTTGCCCTGCACTTCATAAAAAAACACTTAGGTGTTTAGTACAAGGCTCCTTTGCATAGGACTTTTTAAAAGGTGCAAGGAACAGGGCACAATTTACTGCCCCCTAGTGCTCCAGAACACTTCCGCCTCTTCCTGCCAATATCAGGTCTGCCTCCAGAAATCATGGGGCCCCAATCACCATGGTCCATTACACCCAGACACAACTATGATCTGTCCAAACCACCTCTATTTCCCTGCAATCCCCATTCCTTTTGTTACAGTCCAGGTTTGCATTGTAACAGGACCAACTCTGATTACAGACCAGACCAATGGTAATTAAGTCTTACTATATTAAACGTTAAGGAGTTCATGTAATAAAAGGATTGCCCGGGAGCAGTAACCCATAGCAACCAAACAGCAGGTAGGATTTACTGGTCATCTGTTTAAAAGCAAACACCTGATTACTAGGGTTTACTGCTACTGGGCAAACTTAGTGCCTTTTATTACATATGGGGGTAAATGTTCAATTCACATATACGGTTTTGGTTTCCACCTGGTATAACTATAATTGAACCATTATATTTCTATAAAACTATGGAAAAGCAAGTTGTGAGATTGTTTTTTCAGTACCGTATTTAACATTTCCAGTCTTAAATTGTCCTACAGTTTGATCCAAGTGAGCAAAGCTCATCTTTTTTCATGCAATAAAATTCTAGGGATATTAAATGTTTTACCAATATGTCTGCTACTACTTCTTTCAGCCTGTTTTATGGACAGTTTATTTCATTTCACTGAACACATGGAAAGGGCAATTAGTAATCTATGTGTAGCTATAAAAAAATTAAATGATCAGAGAGCTTCCAGTAAATGTCAGATGGATGAACTGCTGATTACTTATAGAAAATTATCATATTTTATAGAATTGCCAAAAAATTGGGCACTACATTAAATGATGACACACACCAACTTTGCTAAGAATATGTTACAACAGTCCGCTGGGTTGTACCATCGTTTAGCCTTATTCACTTTTTTAACACACCATTTAGATGTTTTTTGCTTAGGTAAGTAAAAGTTCACACTGTAGGGCAAATTCACTAACATAGGTGCTAATTTCTAACAAGTACAGTTGTCAGTATCTACCAGTCTGCTTTGAATAGTTTACTAAAAATAAAAGCGAAGTTCAGATGGGTTTTATGGGTAACTGCATTGGGGCAAATTAGCACCTATCTTTGCAATATTTCTCTCTAGGTTCTGTGTAAGTGTTACACAGCCTTTTTTTGCTTTCTACTGTAATCTCTTACCTTAGCTGAGCTCCTGTATTCTATTACAATGGCCTTACAAGACAGAAGAATAAAGACACAATATCACTGGGAACACTGGCAGTTTTGCTTCTATGTTCAGACCCAGTGCTTGATTTGGGATGAAAAAAAGTGAAGGGATGCTATATGAGCTGCGTGTAGAATGGCATGCTAAAAATAACCCCCTCTCACATTTATAAACCATACCACTGTTATAATAAATCTCACCCTCGAACACTTTCTAATTTCATCCACTTTAAAGCAAAGCCATTCTGCTATTTCCATTTTTGTATGGGACCTATTATCCAGAATGCTCAGGACCTGGGGTTTTCCAGATAACAGATCATGTAAACATTAATAGGGGCAGATTTATCAAAGGTTGAGGTGAATTTTTGAATGAAAAAAATTCGACTTTCGAGTTATTTTTTTGTGTAGTTCAACTAGGGAATAGTCCAAATTCGATTCTAATACAATTTTTTTAAAAAAAAATTAGAATATCGAAATCATGTAAACATTAATAGGGGCAGATTTATCAAAGGTTGAGGTGAATTTTTGAATGAAAAAAATTCGACTTTCGAGTTATTTTTTTGTGTACTTCAACTAGGGAATAGTCCAAATTCGATTCTAATACAATTTTTTTTAAAAAAAATTAGAATATCGAAATTTATTATGTACTGTCTCTTTAAAAATTTGACTTTGACCATTCGCCATTAGCCTGTGGGGGACCTCTTAGAACCTATTTGGAGTCAATTGTTGGAATACGAATGCTTAATTTTTTTACTATTCACATATTTAAAAAATAATTTTTGATTCTTGCTGCAATACCTTTTCCATTTCAATTTTAGCTTGTAAACACCAACACTTCTATCGAACCACGAAGGTTGTTTTGCAACAACGTTCCTTGCTTACAAAGGGGATATTATGTCATGTATGTTTATTAAGCAGCATTTTAAAGACATCCCATTTTTGTTCTGTGTTTAACCCTGTGAAAAGCCTTTCCCAGTTAATATGTATCAGAGATGGCCTTGTATGAAAATGTTGTGTTTTAGATGCTTCCTTATAGAGTTGCTGCTGCAACATAATGTCAAGGGAGACCATATTATGATCACTATTCCCTAAATGTTGAATTAAAAAGGTGCCTGGTTAGTAAGTAATTTGCTTTTATTTACCGGACCATAATAATTACTAACTATGCTTACACTGATCTGAAAAATAAATACATTAACATACTTTTTGCATACCCAAAAAAGCCATAGCAGTACAGGTATGGTACCTCAGTATGCTGGTATAGAATGCTCGGTATATAGGGTTTTCTGGATAATGGATCTTTCTGTAATTTGGATCTTCATACCTTGGGGCAAATTCACTAACCGGTGAAAAGTCGCCATCGACCGATTCACACCCATCGCTACACTTCGCCAGGCAAAAATTTGCTCAGTCAATGCTAATTCACTAAAATGCAGTTTCGTCGTGGGCGCCAAGCGACTTTTCTCTAGCGTTACTTTGGCAATGAGGGCAATTCAAAGTGAAGATGCACTAGCGTTCATTTCCGCCTATCGGTCTTGCGCTCAAGTTAATTTGCATAAATGGACGTCTTTATGTTATATGTTGCAGCAATACATTTCCACTGTTAATTACACATGTCCAGGAAACCTTAATAAAGAAAATAAAGTTGTTATAATGCCCTACACATGAGCCCACTGTATAGTTAATGTTCTATATGTTAGAAAATGTATGGGGGAAACCGTTTACCCAAAAAAAAAGTTTTAGGACTTTTGCAGGCTATCATGAAAAAAGGAAAAGACGCCAGCGTTTTTTGAACTTTGATGCTTATACCACTCACATAATATGATATAAGTAACAGAGTTTTGAGAAAGATCTATGCACTCCATTGCACTTCGCCTGGTCTGAGCTGGCGAAGGCAAGTCTAGCGAAAGAGGTATCGTTCAGTAAAATACGCATTTTAGTGAATTAGCGGAGTAACGTCCATTCGCCCGAGCAAATTGTCGCCTGGCATTAGAATGTGAATGAGCGCTAGGGCCTATATCTTTCGCTATTGAATTGGCACTTGTGCCCGTTAGTAAATTGTAGACTCTCAGGTAAGTATACTGTGTGAGTTTTCTCTACACCTTGTAATGAGCTGAACTGTATTTTCTCTTTCATCTCCCAAAGTTATACTGAATCCAGCTATACAATACAGTACATGAATACAGGTATGGTACCTTTTATTCATAATACTCATGATAAGGGATGTTTCCATAATTTGGATCTCTATACCTTAAGTCTACTTAAAAATAATTTAATTATTAATACCCAAACGATTGTTTTGCCTCCAATAATGATGATTTGTATCTTAATTACTGTTTTATTATTACAGAGAAAAATGAAACTAAAATTTGAGTTATTTGATTATAATGGAGTCTATGGGAGATGGTCTTTCCATGATGCAGAGCTTTCTGGATAAAGGTTTTCCGGATAACGTATACCATACCTGTACAGGAAAGGCTAGCATATTAAAAGGTTATTAAAAAAGGTTATTAACATGTATTTTTAGCGTGCCAACATATTCAACAATGCTGTGGATTACTGATTGGATTTTAATGGTATTGAACAAATACAGTTTTCTTTAAAGGGGTCAAAACCCTCTATATAACTTTCATCTCCAAGTTCTCTAAAGTAGATGACCAGAACACATAATGGAAGAGAATTCACTAAAAAAATGTTCCTGTCTTATTTAGAGATACAAGACAATTTACCATTTTTTCCAAAACTATATCAATTATCTTGCTATTATCCTACATACATTATTGTGTCATTGTAATTAAACGTCAGAAGACAGAACATTCTGCTATTTAGTTGTTCAGTGACAGCAAAACTCTGTCAAAAGCTTTCTGGATCAAAGAACATGGATCCAGATTTACACAGTGCATTATTAATTTGCATTTTAATTTAAATGTCCATGGAGAACTGATGAAAAGTATTGAACAATACTGCCAAGACTATAAAGCATGATGCTGTTACCAACATATTGCAACCATTAATAGCATTGTGAGTGAGTAAAGTGGGGTTTTGCTTAAAAACTTCTCGAGTATAAATGGTGGAGAATGATGGTAAAAAGGAAAATTATAGTAATAACAAACTAATGTATTATACTAACAGCCCAGCCCCATTACTAAATGGTGAAAACTCCAGATCCTGAAAATTCTGGATGACAGATCCCATGCCTGTATTTATAAAAAGGGAAAATGTATTTCTTCTTAAATTGAAAACTGTCATCACTTCCCTAATTCAATAACAGAATATATATCTTAAAACTAATTTCCATAATACTTCTTTGTTAAATGCATGTTATGCTTTATCTATAGCGTGCAAATTATAGTTAGCTCTCCGACAAGAAGTATGTGTTACAAAGTAAACAAAGGAAAATCATGTGAAAAATAGAACCATTGAATGTGTTGTCTGATGAGTAAATGGATATACACTTTTGTACTGTACATATTATAAAGAAGAAGGAAATAAATTATACAGAATAAAAAAAGAAGCACTTGGTAAAAAAAAAATCGAAACAGTCATCGGACTTCGATATAGAGTAGAAGGTTTTTTTTTTGATGTGTGAAATAACATCTAATAATATTTTAATATTTCCTTTAATTTAATTTAATAAAACTGAACCTCTAACAATACACACTTGTACAAACTATAACATGTGCAAGCTTTTATTCTGTTGGTTCAAGGGTCACCACAGCAAGTTTTGCTTGCTAATATCAAACTATAATCTAATATTGGAATTGTAGCAATAATGCTGCTTCCATGTTTGGAGCCAAAAGAGAGATGCTAGGGATATGCAAATTTGACCCGTCTCGTTTTGCCAAAAATTTGCAGCCGGCGAAATGTCGCCGACGCCCATTAAAGTCTATGGGTGTCCAAAAAATTTTGTCACAAATTTTTCTTTGATGCGCGTCTTTTTTTTTTGATGTCTATGGGCGTAATTTTTGCTGCAAAACAAGGCGAAAAAATTTGCCCATCCCTATGCTAAATAACGATAATTTAATTATCTTATGGGCAAGGAACAAAGATTCCATCATACTATAAAATATTATCAAGACTAATTTTGTTGTGAGCTATAGCATAGTAACATTAGAGTTGACATCAATAAGTGGATAGAAATGTTAACTAAACTAACTATTTTGTGCCCCTTGCTCTCCATACACAAGAGGGTTTTCCACCAACTAGAGCTATGACAATCCTCATGTTACTATCTAACATTTTGAAATTGACTTTACGTTGTTCTACAGTGCTATACTATATGAAATTTTAGAATGTTGACTGTAATAATATTTAGGTCAGTCAGCCAAATGTCAAGAGGAGGTGGGTAGAGTATAGAAATACTCTAGCAATTGGACCACTGGTCATGAATGCTCCCATCACTCTTTAGCCCTTCATAATATGCTGGAGAATGCATGCAGTCTGTCAAAATGTGGGTAAAGGAAATCTGCTGTGGAATCTTTATGAGGCTTTTAAAGCAAAACTGTTCATGCTATTCCCCAGCTCTCCAGAGAAGCTGTCCACTGAATCCAAAAAGATGCTAAAATGAGAATTCTGCACTATTTTTCACCAAGTTTTGCAGCGCAAATGACACCCATAGACTCTAATGGATGAAAAAATGTAGTCACGCAAAAATGTTGTCGTCCATAGACTTCAATGCATTTCGGCAAATTTTCGCCATTTTGCAAATTTTTGGCAAAGCCAAACAAGTCAGTAGTGATGGGCGAATTTATTCGGCAGGCGCGAATTTGCGGCAAATTTGCACGTTTCGCCGCCAGCGAATAAATTCGCGAAACGCCCGCAAAATTTTGCGGCAAAAATTCGCCGGCGTCAAAAAAATTTTTTCCGAAAAAACGGACGCAGGTGCCGGCGTTGAAAAAACGGGCTCCGGCGTCAAAAACGAGACGCCGGCGCCGTTTCGCGAATTTTTCGCCGTTTCGCGAATTTTTCGGCGAAGCGAAACTGCGCAAATTCGCCCATCACTACAAGTCAGTTTAGCTTCTCACTACTCAAGAGCAATCATGGATAGAGGCAACAAAAATATACCTACTGGCCCTTACCTTTTAAACAGCACTGTAGTCACCATCCTAATAAATTATTATGGTATAATATCAGCAGGGGAAAAAAGAATAGTAATGTGTGAATCTGAAATACCTGGTAAAGTACAGGTAACGATGATTTTTTTGGAAATTTTTCGTTAAGTTTCCGATGCCTAATTTGGAGGAATAGGTGATGCCAAAAGAAGCAGGAGAGTTTTACAGCTCCACCTTTTTTTGAAGAGAAAATAGCTTTAAAGTTAATAGTGAAAACACATTCTAATGGTCACATCAGAATAAAATGCTACCATTTTTTTTAGATTTGTAAAACATTGCTTCTCAACAGCTATGTTTCCATGAGAACATATTATGTATTCAGCTTTTTGTAGCAAGGAATAAATTAACAACCAAACATTTGGGAAAATCAAATCCTAGAAGCAAAGACGTAATTGAGATTATAAAACACACTGAATAATTGTACTAGTAAGCTAAATGCAACAGAGACAAATATAAAAAAATATGGCACTAGTGGTGGAAATCTCGGCACAACTTTTAACGTAATGGTTTTTGATTTGCAGAATGTACTATATAATTTCTAAAACTATAAAAGAGGTGCTGATTCCATTCTCACAAATAGCGGCACAATCAGGTGAGAAAAGACTGGAACCATGTCCTGATGTAACTTTTGGCCAAAAGGATTTTTCTACCAGTTAGCAGAGCCCTAATCAGATACTGGTTTGGTAGGCCTTATTTTTATATATATATCTATATACACTTTACATATATCATGGCCTATACATGCCATTTACTTTGATAATCCTATACAAATTGGGCATCAAACTCTGCAGAAGATCTCTGATATTCACATTAATATTTATATCTAAATACTTGTGGGAGATATACAAGTTATTATTATAAGACTAGTAACTAAAATAACAATTTTGCAAATCAGTTGTGCATACAATAAAATGTTTGTAAAATATCTCTCTATATTGTGTTTTATTTTTAGGTATTTAGATTCATATTCTTTATCCACAGAAGTGGAATGACACAAAAATTCAAGTACTGTATACTAAAAACCAAAAACAATATTAAAAATTGTCATTATTTCAAGTGAACCACTTTCTCAACTTTCCTACAGGAATCGTAGATTAATTCAGGCTTCATAGCTCTATCGTGTGGCAGTTACTGTACTGTCATAAATGTCTCTGTCAAGTAATACTTCCAAGTCAAAAAATAATTGTTTGCACAGGTACATGAGCCCTCCCTCCCAGACAAATATATAATTTCCCAGAAAGTGTTTCAACTGATTTGGATTATTTTGCTGTAACAACATACTTTCAAACTAGATTTCTAATGTTTCCAGTTTCCTTTGTGAATAAAAATACAACACCTTTATTTAATTACAGCAAATCATATATGCAAAGCATGAATAAAATTGTACCAAAACAAAGCTGCATAATAAACACACATCACAAAATATCTCTACAGAAAAATTGACACTAAATAAATCATGTTACAGTCTCATAATATTGTCCTTGATCAACTGCTTCCTTTTAATAAGCATGCACAGACTACAATTTTAAGTCAGTAAAAAAGGTAATGATTTAAAAATAACTTCTTTTCTGTAGTTGCTTTTTTATAGATGTACAAGATGTTATATCTAAGGCCTATTCAACGATAATGTTTTACCGATTGCTCAACAACAGAACATAGTGTATGATTTAAGAGTGGACAGGAGAAGCATTGCTAATCACATATACCTGCAACTCACTCTGAAAAGGGTCTGGCAGCCAAATGCCAAACTCAACTTTCTTGAGTTTTTGAGTGATAACTAGCATCAAACATCCCAAAACAACTGACTATTGTGAAGGCAAAAACATTTCCAATGGTTAAAGGAACTTCTGCCATTGACTTGTACATAAATGCAACAGGTTTAACTGGAGTTTTTTCAGATTCTAAATTTTTTGCTGCTTTGGGACATAATGTCTAATGTAGAAAATTAATAATAATTTCACTAAAAGAACTTAACCAGAGAAAATCAACCTGGAATAGATAGACCCCTAAGGATTTGCCCTAAATACCATCAAACATTCATGAAAAGATCTAAAAACTGCAGATGGAATGAGGCATCCTTCAAGTCAGGGAGAATTGGAGAAGTTTGCAAATAAGAGAGGTCCTGGCAGTAGCAAGATGTAGAAAGCCGATTTATGACTTATAGGCAACACTTGGAGGCCTATTTACTGGAATTTGTAAGGTTTAGAGTTTTTCCCTACTTAAAAAAAAAACTCGAATGTTTGCTTATTTATGAAAAAATCTGAAACATTTTTATGAGTTTATAGCCTTTAAAAACTTGAATTTGTGAGTTTATAACTTGAATTCAAAAAATGGCTTGAATTTTGCCTAGGACTTCTGCATAAACTCACCTTTAAATGCCAATTTTTTTTACATTTGAGTTTTTCAAGTTTTTTTGCTTAATAAATAACAGGCATTCACATTTTTGAAAATATTGGGAAAAATTTGAAGAGTTGGGAGTTTGGGAGTTTTTGTGGAAAAAAATTTGGATTGTGGCAAAAATTCAAATTCGAACCTTGATAAATCACCCCCTTGATTTCAGGTATTACGATTAAAGTTGTCTTCATATCAATTCCATACTTAGCACTAAACCCTTAAGGTCTAAGGTTTGGATTCTGCTACATGTAGGCATCATGCTATTTCAGAGATGGAATCTACCACAGGAAACAGGCTAAGGGGGAATTTCACAAAAGTGCAGTTACCAAAAATTTGAATAACATATTTATGCAAAACAATTATCTAATGAAAAATTTTTAACTCCGGTTTGACCATTTTTACACTACCCTACTTTAAGATATTTTATTCATAAATAATTTTGCCAATGTCATTCCTAAATCATACAATTCATAAAACTGGTGTCCAGAGTGCCCATGTAAACTGGAGAAAGGCTTTGTAAATACAGTATGTTCTTATTATGACTATACTATATTTCTATTTCCTCTCATGCAAACAATAGAAATCCTGTCTTGCTTTCTAGCAGGGATTCTAGATATCGGAATCAGAACCAGTGTACCAAATTACAAAGCAGGATCAATTAACCTTTATCTAAAAGGCTCATTAACATTTATTACGTTGCTGCTTGAAGATACTCATGGCTGATTTAACAATCGAAATTAAAGTGCAAAAAATAGTTAGTTTAGGCAGAGTTGATGCAGTAAACCTTAGATGTAACTAGAAATATATACACATGTGAATATCTAGTGTAACATAAAATAACAGCACTGTTAGTGACAGCACTGTTTCCTAAAAATGATGCACCCAAAATTGGTTGCATCATTTCTGACTTGGACCACTGATTTATGGAATCTCTTCTCTAAAGCACAAATCTCAGCCATAAAGAACTGCAACTTAGAAAAAATAAACTGGCTATAAGAAGCAATAAAAAATCATAAAGAAATCATAAAGAAATCACCCAATTGTATTTCGACTCCTTTCACCCATTTCAGGTCAAAAAGTCACTACCTAAGTCACAATTCAGTAGGGTGAAACGCATCGTGAGTGATGGAAAACTGTTGGGTGGAAGACTTGACGAAATGCAAGAAAAATTTAGGGAGAGAGGATATCCCAATAATCTTTTACAAAAACAACGGGAGGAAGTAGAGCTTCCAGAGAGAACAAATTTAAGAAAAGGCCGAATGCAAGGAAACACAGATCATATTCCCTTTAATGTACTAAGCCACCAGGTGGCTAACATTATAAGGAAACATTGGGGAGTTTTGAGGGATGGCATCCCTGGTGTAACTTGGTTTGAGTCACCATCAATGATGTCATACAAAAGAAATAGGACAATCAGAACAATGTTAACCAAATCAGTTTGGGGGTGGCACAGCCAGGTTTTCTGGGTCTGGTGAAATGTGGCACCTTCCTATGTTTGAGCTGCAACTGCTGTTCTAACTGCCAGAAAGGTGATGTTCTATATCATCTGCGCATGGGCACCCCTATCAAAATTCAGGGTTATTACAACAGATTTTGCCATTTATGTAATAAAATGCCCGTGCGGGTTAATGTATGTGGGCCAGATTGTGAGAATGGTTACAGACAACCCAAAGGTCACCTCCAAAGACCTGCAAGAACATGATGAGAAAGAAGCCCTTTCTGCACTCACGCCACAAACAGAGTTGCTTGTTGTATGCAAAAGCTCATTTAGACAAGCCACAGTCATTTTGGAACAAAGTGCTTTGGACTGATGAGACAAAAATGTAGTTATTTGGTCATAACAAAAAGCATTTTGAATGGCGAAAGAAAAACACTGAATTCCATGAAAAACACCTGCTACCTACTGTCAAATTTGGTGGAGGTTCCATCATGCTGTGGGGCTGTGTGGCTAGTTCAGGGACTGGGGCCCTTGTTAAAGTCGAATGTCGGATGAATTCAACCCAATATCAACAAAGTCTTCAGGATAATGTTCAAGCATAAGTCACAAAGTTGAAGTCAAGCAGGGGTTGGATATTCCAACAAGACAATGACCCTAAGCACACTTTGAAATCTACAAAGACATTTATGCAGAGGGAGAAGTACAATATTCTGGAATGGCCGTCATAGTACCCTGACTCAAATATCATTGAAAATCTATGGGTTGATTTGAATCAGGCTGTCCATTCTTGGCACCCATCAAATTTAACTGAACTGGAGAGATTTTGTATGGACGAATGGTCAAAAATACCGCCATCCAGAATCCAGACACTCATCAAAGGCTATAGGAGATGTCTAGAGGCTTCTACATTTGCAAAAGGAGGCTCAACTAAGTATTGATGTAATATCTCTCTCTAATTTTGTTATGATGCATATTGCATATTTTCTGTTAATCCAATAAACTTTATGTCACTGCTGAAATACTACTGTTTCCATAAGGCATATTGTATATTAAAAGGAAGTTGCTACTTTGAAAGCTCAGCCAATGATAAACAAAACTCCAAAGAAATAAGAGGGGTTCCCAAACTTTTTCATATTAAACCCTCCTAAAAAGGGTGTAACCATTTAAATTCACAGTCCATTCATGTGTTTCATCCCACCAGGTCTTAGTGATACCAATTATATCATAATTTTTAGAGCATGCAATTAATTCTAGGTCTCCCATTTTACCTGACAAACTCCGTACATTTGCCAGCATACAATGGAGGTTACTACTTTTTCTTTTGAACTTTGCATTACTTAGTGGAGAATTATATCTTAAGTTAGTATTAGCCTGTTTTCCTTTTAACAGGTAAACTGTATGCCCCCCTCACTCCTCCCTCATGACCCCTTCCACTAATTCCACTGCCCCATCTACCCTAGCTTTCCCATAATTCTTTATATCCAGGGCGCTGCAAATTCACTAAAATCCGAAGTTGCGCTCAGGGAGGCTAGGCGAGATCTTGATTTTCTTCCCATGATCCTATGTCAGTTGGCAATGTTGCCCTGTCCTGATTTTTTTTTTTAACATATGTTTTTAATTAGTTTTCATAACAAAATAAAATAAACAAACTTAAAGGAGTTTGTAGGTACATAAAAATAAATTCCATTGTCAGTACATTCTTAGCAGTTATTGAAAATGATCCAGTGATTTCAACTTAGCTGTTACTAGTAGAATAGTAATCAGTATAACAATATTTCCTACATTCATAATTTAAGAATTCTTAACAACTTATGTAACATCCGATTAATTTGGTGACTCCTGGGGGGTAATTGTGGATTCCACTCCTGTTATCGGTGAAGATTTTGGATATATTGATCTATTTCTGGTACAATGATGTTATTGAATAGTAATTCTGTCATACCATGCTGTGTGTTTAAAAGTGTATTTAGTAAGATGTCTGATATGTGTAGGGAGTAAGAATATATAACTCATCCAGGTTGAAAAAAAAATTTCTGTTAAAAATTTATGAAAAATATTTGTGAAAAATATGGTGGAGTTTTTGTTTAACTAAAGAGAGTGGGGGAGAAGATGAGGAGAGCAAATGATGTAGGATGGTTTTTCTGATCGCTGCCATTAGTCTTTCTGCTAAATGCCTTTCAGAGCGTGTAAGTTTTAATTGTGTGGTATTCCAAAAATTGTCCATGTTAAAGTAAAATAACTTTTCTGTTGTGTTAGAGATTTCCAATATTCCTGAACATCTCCCCAAAATTGTTGGATACAAGGACAGAGCCAAAGGCAATGTACGAGGTCAGCCCTGGGTTGGTGGCATCTCAGACAATTATCTGAACTTATGGTACCCATATGATGTCTCCTGAGTGGTGAAAGATATGAGAAGTACAATGTCTGTAAAGACATTTCTTGATATTTGCTAGCAGATAAAGTTTGCATAGTTTTTGCATGGTATTGTAGTATTTTAGAGGCATCTGACTGTGGAATTACGGTAGTCCATTTAATTAGAAAGGTATCTGGTGTTTCAATTGATAATATAATCCTGATTATATGATAGATTTGAGATGTGGTTTTGTCCGTGGTGCATCTGGGCCACAATGTATTTATTGGATTATTTTTGTCTGCTTGGGAAAGATGTTGTAAAACTTTTGTAAATGATGTGGATGGATAGCATATGATTCTCGGATAGAAATGGGAGTTGCTGGACCAGATGTTCCTTAGTTAATATGGTTAATTTATCACTAATGATATCTTTGACTAGTCTCAGATTTTGATTTTGCCAATCCAATAATGTTTTGTTGTTTTTCCTCATTGGAAATGTTGGATTACCGAGCCATGTAAAATAAATGGAGTAACCAGGTGTCAGTTTGAATCTGCGCCTTACTGAGTTCCAATTTTTGTATGTGTCTATAAATCGGGGATGTTCGGTCATATCTGTCACGACCGGCACCCAATACCAGAACAAGTGCCAAGCACCCTGGTCTCAGCTAGGCTTCACCAGTAGTGTGACCACCGTTGGGCTTCGGGAGGAGCCCTCAGCTTACTTGGGTGCCACCTGGACTTAACGAGGAGTACAAGGCGAGATGTTCTGGATGGCAAAGGGGCACGGCTGTTAGCAAAGTCTTTTGGGCCGAAGGTCACGGTACAAAAGGATTAGGCAGAAGGATGGTCAGACAGGCTGGGTCGAGGCAGGCGGATATCAGAATCGTCAGGCAGGCAAGGGTCAAACTGGGTTGTCAAACAAGGGGTTAAGCTGGAAGAGTTGTCGTAGGCAGGCAAGGGTCTGGATACAGAATGCAGAGTAGTCAAGAACAGGCTGGGTCAAACACGGGTAATCAAACAAAGAGGATACAGGTCAGATGCACAAGGCTCAGGAACCACTAGAAACCAAGTTCTATCATGTGCATCTGTCTGCAGTCAGAACGGGCCTTTTATAGGGGAATGAATTTGCGCCAAAAACGTGCACATTCGCGCCAAAATGCGAAAAACGCCAGCGTGTTTGCGCCAATAAACAACACGCAGGCGCACCCTAAGGAAGGCAAGATGGCGCAGGAAGAGGACCACGCGGCAGGCGTCCCTGCCGCCCCACTAGACCACCAGGGCAGGTAGGTTTTATTACAATATCTCTGGGAATATCTTTGAGTGGAGAGTGGAGAAGGAAAGACCTCCTGACAATAGTTGGTCAAGTTCTGTTGAGGTCTATATGTTGCTGTTATGTATCCAGTCACGTACAAAACATAATAATGATGCTTCATTATATTCCCGTATATTTGGGAAATGAAACCCGCCCAGGTCTTTAGTTTGCTGTAACATAAACAGGCCTATACTTGGTTGTTTTTTCTTTCCAGATGAAGTTACAGAGCATTTTAAGTCTTTTATAATCTGAAAGTTTTAAGCTATAAGGTAGCATCTATAATTGATAGAGTATTTTGGGGAATAAAATCATTTTTATTAGATGAATTCTACCCAAAAAAGTTAAATTCAATGTTTCCCATTTTTTGAGTTCTTGCTGCATGTTATCTATGGTGTGGCGAATATTAAGTGTGTATATTTCCGTATGTTTTTTGGTAATTTAATTCCCAGGTATGTTATGTAGGATTGTGCTATGTTAAAGGGAGAGTTGAGTTCCTATTTATTTTTCCCCGGTCTCCAAGTTCCAATGCTTCTGATTTATTAAGATTGATTCGGAAACCTGCAAACATGCTAAAAAGCTGAATGGTTTCTAATATCGTGGGTATTTCCGTTTGGGGATGGTTGATAAATAATAAGATATCGTCGGCAAAAGCTGTGTCTTATATGTCCAAGAGGAATGCCTACAAATGTTTGATTTAGGAGAAGATGTTTTATTAAGGGGTCTAACACAATGTTAAATAGTAAATGAGAGCGGGGGCAGCCCTGTCTAGTCCCTTGTTGAATTTCAAAAGTTTCTGAGTTGTAACCATTGACCATGAGGAAAGTTTGGGGTGAATTGTGAATAAAGCTTTGAAAAGGTTAAGCATGTGTATTCCAAGATGTTGAAATTTTAAAAGTCTTCGTATATGAATATGTGAAATTCTATCAAAGGCTTTTTCTGTGTCTAGATTTATTAATAATCCTTGTCTTCTTTTTTCTAGGTAACAGTGATAAATTGTGGCTATGGCATTCCTAATTGCTTGGACCGGATGTCTGTTCTGGAGGAATCCCATCTGATTAGAGGTAAGTATGGAGGGAAGAATTCTTTATAGTCTATTAGCCATTATTTTTGTCATAATTTTTAAGCCCTGATTTAGTAAGGATATTGGTCTATATGAAGATGGTTCTGTGCGTTCTCTACCTTCTTTATGTAGTAAAATGGTTCTGACGTCGGCCACTTTATCCCATAATGGATTGCCTTGTAAATATATAGGGATGTTAACAATGGAATAATTTCTGGAAGTAATAATTTGTAAAATTCCACCCCTAATCCATCTGGGCCCAGAGATTTGCTATTCTTAAATTTTGTAATGGTCATTGAGACCTCTGTTTCTGTTATAGGTGCATCCAGGATTTCTCTATCTTGAACTGTGAATTTATTCAAGTGCACTTCTTGGAGAAATCTGAGACCATTCTCTGGGAAATCAGGAACCTGTTGGTAAAGTGCTTTGAAATGAGCTGTCATCATTGTAGCAATATCTAGGGTGTCACAAGCCCACCTCGTGGGTGTTTTGAGTTTCTGAATGAATGTATTTGATAGCTGTCTTTAAACTATGTTTGCTAACAATTTCCCTGATTGGTTCCCCCAGCGACAGTATCTGTTTGCTGTGTGACTCAGTTTATGTTGCATTTGTTCCATCAATAAAGCATTAAAAAGAGCCTTTCGTTTCTGTGTATTTCTTTTTTGTTGTCAATGAGTTAGTGAGTTTAAAATTTTTATATGAATGAGTAAGCTCCTTTTGTAGTAATCGATACCTTTCATCAAATGACCTCTTCTGCTTAATCAAATATGATATTATGTAACCTCGTAGTATTGGTTTGGCAGCGGCCCATAGTAGATTTTTATCATCCCAATGCGTTAAATTACCATCAAAATAATTGGCCCTATTTTGTTTAAGAAAGTATCTAAAATCCTCATTATGATACAGGTATGTTGGAAATCTCCAATTGTGTGAATAAGATTGTGGTTTGGACAATAGTAATATCAATCTCATGGGGGTATGATCTGAGATATCTATGTTACCTATGCTGGAATCTTCTATCGATGCTAGGTGATTAGTTGAGAGAAAGATAAAGTCTATTCTTGAGTGAGAATTATGAACTGCAGAATAGAAATTATAGTCTTTAGTATCAGGATACAAGTATCTAAAAATGTCTTGTAGTTGGAGGTGATTACAGAGAGAGTGTAGTGGTTTGATTCTCCTCAGGGTGTGTGTGGAAGGTGTACCTGATTTATCCATATATGGGTCGCTCACTCTGTTCATATGCCCACCCAGAATCAGTTTTAATGCCCCCCAGGAGTCCAGCCACTGAAGTAGTTCTGTTAAGAAAGTTTATTTATCAGTGTTAGGAGCATATAAATTTACAAGGGTGTATTTAGTCCCATGAATGTCTAAATCCATGTTTAAGTATCACCCTATTTTGTCATAATACACTTTTCCAATCTTGCTATTTAAAGAGGTATTTAACGTGATAAGATGCAGCAGTTATGGAACTTATCCACCTGTCATGCATCGAAACTGTATCTTGTCTACACCAGTGGGTCTCCTGCAAGAAAGCTATATGTGCTTTTTCTCATTTAAGATGATCCAATACCTTACGTCTCTTAATATAAGCCCCCAACATTCCATGAGATAATTTTAATGATATTTATCATTCTGTACTATCATATGTGGAAGACATGGTAAATTAACCTATACACTTTTTAAAGAATACGTATGACTCGATTCTGACAGATTGCCCGGGCTGGCTGTCCCAGCGAGCAGGCCAGCGTCCGGGGCAGATTGAAGTTGTGGGGAAATATAGTTTGTCTAGAAAGGATTTATCCTCCAAATTCCATATCTAGCATAATAAACATAATAACTGAACAATTTACATAACACAGAATTGTGGCAGTATTCTCAGCTGTCACTATTATACCACACCCGTAGTCTCTCTATGTGCTCATATAGTAAATAAAAGTAAACCAAATAAACAAAGTAAGGCAGAATTATCTCAACTATGCCATTAAATTAGTCAGCAATTTAAGAAAATCTTTTCTCCGTATTTGAGATTAGTATAACACGTTGAACTGTTCAACCATAAGTAATGAACTAGTGTGAGTTTAATTTCAAAAAACGGTCCGCACACACCAATGTTGCAGTCGGGGATTGTACCCCTTTTATTAATGCCACCAACAATCAACGTTTCGGGGGGAACACAGCCTCCCTTCTTCAGGATAAATTCACAAAGTGCACAGTGCCATATTTTTATACCCCTATAAAAATATGGCACTGTGCACTTTGTGAATTTATCCTGAAGAAGGGAGGCTGTGTTCCCCCCGAAACGTTGATTGTTGGTGGCATTAATAAAAGGGGTACAATCCCCGACTGCAACATTGGTGTGTGCGGACCGTTTTTTGAAATTGCACAGCAGTAAGGAGACCGGGCTTGGTCAACGGAGGACCAGCACCACCACGCAGAAAAGTGGAAGGAGGTGTGCGGTAATACAATATTTTATTGCACTAGTGTGAGTTTACCCATTCATTCCTCGCGCCCAAGCCCCACCCCAGATCCTGCCCACTCCACATCACAGTTAAGACCACACAGACATCAGTGCTAAAAAAGTAACCCCTACACACACACACACACACACACACACACACACACACACGTTTTAAAAAGCTATTGATGGTCAGGGCCCCCCTTATAAGTTAAAAAAAAAAACATTGGCGCCAGGGCCCCCCTTATAAGTTAAAAAAAATTGGGGTCCCAAAAAATATTTTTTAAAAAAACATTAGTGGCAGGGGCTTATAGTATATTAAAATAATACATTGTTGGCCAGGTGATTAAAAAAAAAACACAAATTGGTGTTCAGAGGAATTGAACTCATGGCTTCAGGACTTCAAATTCGCCTCCTTTCGTGACTTTGGGTCTTTTCACTGCTTCAGGACTTCAATTTCGGCTGTTTTTGTGACTTCGGGTCTTTCTGCCAATTCGGTACTTCGGCTGTTTTGGTGGCTTCGGGTCTTTTCGCCGCTACGGCTGTTCGGCACTTCCGCATTTTGGCTGTTTGGAACTTCAAAAATGGCTACAAGGCTTCGGCGCTCTCAAGGGGGGCTGGCTCTTTCAAAGTGCAGCACTGCCAGGCCCCCCTTCATGCTCGGGTCAGGGACACTTGTCCCCCCTGTCCCCCCCCTGATGGCGGCCATAGTCTGTAGTAGGTCAAACCTTTACCACTGTAAAAGGAAAAAGTGAATGAAAGAGAGGAAAAGAAGTAATCAGTATCCGGTCAAGCTTATTGCTCTGACTGTAGTGAGCCAAGCTGATTCGTATTATTGTTCTCCCGGATGGCTTAGTTTATATCACTATGAAAAAGTTCAACTGTAACTAGTCATCTGGTTTAACTTGCATAAAAGAACTATCGATAAAGCAAAGATGTCGGTAGTTAGGTGTAACCGGAGCCTTTATGTAACGAACAATCGGATTCTATGTAAAAGTTGGTCTCTATTCTAGGTGTGAAAAATCAGCCTTCCTGTGTATCTTGATGGGTTTTAACATAAACCAGAACTTTGTTCAGATCCTCAAAAAATTGTGGCTTGCCATCTGTTTGTCTTACATATTGTTGAAAACTCTCTTCTTTTTGCCGAGACTGAAGCTAAATAGTCTTGGAAAAGGGCAAGTCTATGGCCATCATATTGCAATTCTTTTGTGTTTCTGTATGCTTCTAGGACATTGCTTTTATCTGCAAAGTTGAGTATACTAAAAATCACTTGTCTTGGTCAAGTTGTGGAATCTTTTAAAGGTGGGCCAATCCTGTGGTTACGTTCAATCTGAAATGGTGGCGGTGACAGAGGTAGTTGGAGAGCTCGGGGTAACCAGTCTGTCAGAAGTTCTTCCAATTCTTTGCTTTTGATTGTTTCCAGGACCCCTATGAGCCTCAAGTTGTTCCTTCTGTTTGCGATTTTCAAGATCCTCCACATTATCTGCTAAGATGGTAATGTCTTTCTGTTGCGTATCAATGGTGTTTTGTGCTTTGTCGAGGTCATCCTCCAAAGATGATATACGGTCCTCCGCTTCTGTCAAATGTTGTGAATGATTGGTTACTTGTAGAGATGTCGCGAACTGTTCGCCAGCGAACTTGTTCGCGCGAACATCGGGTGTTCGCGCTCGCCGGAAGTTCGCGAACGTCGCGCGACGTTCGCCATTTTGGGTTCGCCATTGTTGGCGCTTTTTTTTGCCCTCTCACCCCAGACCAGCAGGTAGTTGGCAGCCAATCAGGAAGCTCTCCCCTGGACCACTCCCCTTCCCTATAAAAACCGAAGCCCTGCAGCGTTTTTTCACTCTGCCTGTGTGTGCTGAAGAGATAGTGTAGGGAGAGAGCTGCTGCCTGTTAGTGATTTCAGGGACAGTTGAAAGTTTGCTGGCTAGTAATCGTTTTGATACTGCTCTGTTATTGGAGGGACAGAAGTCTGCAGGGGTTTGAGGGACATTTAAGCTTAGGTAGCTTTGCTGGCTAGTAATCTACCTTCTACTGCAGTGCTCTGTATGTAGCTGCAGTGGGCAGCTGTCCTGCTTCTGATCTCATCTGCTGACTGCTGCAATAACAGTAGTCCTTGTAAGGACTGCTTTTATTTATTTTTTGTTGTTTTACTACTACTACTACTACTACTATAAGAGCCCAGTGCTATTAGTCTAGCAGTGTTGGGGAGTGGGACTGGTGTGCTAATCTGCTGCTCCTAGTAGTTCAGCAGCACCAACTTTAATTTTTTTTTTTAATATTCATTTTTTTTTTATTTTACTTTTTTTTATTTTACTACCGCTGTAGTAGTGTATAAGTTGACCTTTTAGGCATTATTTGCCCTGTAGGCATTATTTGCACACTGTTTTCTTCAACCCGCCATCTAGCTGTGTGACCTTGTTCACATTCTGTCTAAATATCCATAATATTACCGTCTCCAGAAAAAACACCGGAGTGACTTTTTTCAAGCAGCATTCATATATTTTACGTAATCCGTATCCACCGCTGTAGTAGTGTATACGTTGACCTTGTAGGCATTATTTGCACACTGTTTTCTTCAACCCGCCATCTAGCTGTGTGACCTTGTTCACATTCTGTCTAAATATCCATAATATTACCGTCTCCAGAAAAAACACCGGAGTGACTTTTTTCAAGCAGCATTCATATATTTTACGTAATCCGTATCCACCGCTGTAGTAGTGTATACGTTGACCTTGTAGGCATTATTTGCACACTGTTTTCTTCAACCCGCCATCTAGCTGTGTGAGCTTGTTCACATTTTGTCTAAATATTGATAATATTATCGTCTCTAGAAAAACCACTTGAGTTACTTTTTTTCAAGCAGCATTCATATATTTTACGTAATCCGTATCCACCGCTGTAGTAGTGTATACGTTGACCTTGTAGGCATTATTTGCACACTGTTTTCTTCAACCCGCCATCTAGCTGTGTGACCTTGTTCACATTCTGTCTAAATATCCATAATATTACCGTCTCCAGAAAAAACACCGGAGTGACTTTTTTCAGGCAGCATTCATATATTTTACGTAATCCGTATCCACCGCTGTAGTAGTGTATACGTTGACCTTGTAGGCATTATTTGCACACTGTTTTCTTCAACCCGCCATCTAGCTGTGTGAGCTTGTTCACATTTTGTCTAAATATTGATAATATTATCGTCTCTAGAAAAACCACTTGAGTTACTTTTTTCAAGCAGCATTCATATATTTTACGTAATCCGTATCCACCGCTGTAGTAGTGTATACGTTGACCTTGTAGGCATTATTTGCACACTGTTTTCTTCAACCCGCCATCTAGCTGTGTGACCTTGTTCACATTCTGTCTAAATATCCATAATATTACCGTCTCCAGAAAAAACACCGGAGTGACTTTTTTCAAGCAGCATTCATATATTTTACGTAATCCATATCCACCGCTGTAGTAGTGTATACGTTGAGCTTGTAGGCATTATTTGCACACTGTTTTCTTCAACCCGCCATCTAGCTGTGTGAGCTTGTTCACATTTTGTCTAAATATTGATAATATTATCGTCTCTAGAAAAACCACTTGAGTTACTTTTTTTCAAGCAGCATTCATATATTTTACGTAATCCGTATCCACCGCTGTAGTAGTGTATACGTTGACCTTGTAGGCATTATTTGCACACTGTTTTCTTCAACCCGCCATCTAGATGTGTGACCTTGTTCACATTCTGTCTAAATATCCATAATATTACCGTCTCCAGAAAAAACACCGGAGTGACTTTTTTCAAGCAGCATTCATATATTTTACGTAATCCGTATCCACCGCTGTAGTAGTGTATACGTTGACCTTGTAGGCATTATTTGCACACTGTTTTCTTCAACCCGCCATCTAGCTGTGTGAGCTTGTTCACATTTTGTCTAAATATTGATAATATTATCGTCTCTAGAAAAACCACTTGAGTTACTTTTTTTCAAGCAGCATTCATATATTTTACGTAATCCGTATCCACCGCTGTAGTAGTATATACGTTGACCTTGTAGGCATTATTTGCACACTGTTTTCTTCAACCCGCCATCTAGCTGTGTGACCTTGTTCACATTCTGTCTAAATATCCATAATATTACCGTCTCCAGAAAAAACACCGGAGTGACTTTTTTCAAGCAGCATTCATATATTTTACGTAATCCGTATCCACCGCTGTAGTAGTGTATACGTTGACCTTGTAGGCATTATTTGCACACTGTTTTCTTCAACCCGCCATCTAGCTGTGTGTATTATCGTTTCCAGAAAAACCAACTGAGTTTTTGTTGTTGTTGTTGTTTTTTTAAAAATAATGCCAGGCAAAGGCAGGCCGCCACGCAGAGGCCGTGCTAGGGGCCGTGCTGCTATGCAATCCTGTGGCCCTAGCAAATTGCCCAGTTTTAAAAAGCCAATGACCCTGAACTCCCAAAATGCTGAAGAGGTAGTTGACTGGCTTACACAGCACACCCCATCCTCTACCGTTTCTAACTTTACCACAACATCCTCCTCATCCTCCACTGCTATGGCCACCCCACGTAACACTTCCTCCACCACCGGTGCCCCTTCTTCACTGGGGTCAGAGGAGTTATTTTCCCATGAGTTTCTTGAACTGAGTAATGCGCAACCATTATTGCCAGAAGAAGATGAAGGAGATGAGGACCTTACACCAGATTTAATTCTGGCAGAGAACACGATAGAGATGGACATAATGAGTGATGAGGAGGAGGTCCCCGCTGCTGCTTCCTTCTGTGATGTGTCAGAAGAAATTGATGCATCTGAGGAGAATGATGATGAGGAGATTGATGTTTTGTGGGTGCCTAGTAGAAGAGAGCAAGAGGAGGGTAGTTCAGATGGAGAGACGGAGAGTCAGAGAGGCAGTAGGAGAATAAGACTTAGAAGAAGCAGGGAGGACAGCCCGCAGGGATCAGTAGGGCAACAACATGTATCGGCACCTGTGTTCAGCCGGCCAACGCACCCGCCATTGCCGCCAATGCCGCCAACTTCTACTGTTACCGCCAGATCGCACACTTCCAAAAAGTCAGCAGTGTGGGATTTTTTTAATGTGTGTGCCTCTGACAAAAGCATTGTAATTTGCAATGAGTGCAGTCAGAAACTGAGCCTTGGTAAGCCCAACAGCCACATAGGTACAACTTCTATGCGAAGGCACATGAGCGGCAAGCACAAAGCACTTTGGGAGCAACACCTCAAAGGCAACAGGCAAACTAAAAGCCACACTCCTTCTGGTCCAGCATCTTACTGCTCTACCTCTGCTCTCCTTGACCCGTCTGAACCACCCTCCACTCCGCCTTCCACCTTGACCACCTGTTCCCATTCCCAGTCATCTGCCACCAGCCAAGTTTCTGTGAAGGCCATGTTTGAGCGTAAGAAGCCAATGTCTGACTGTCACCCCCTTGCCCGGCGTCTGACAGCTGGCTTGTCTGCACTCTTAGCCCGCCAGCTTTTACCATACCAGCTGGTGGACTCTGAGGCCTTCCGCAAATTTGTAGCAATTGGGACACCGCAGTGGAAGGTACCCAGCCGCAATTTTTTTCTAAAAAGGGAATACCACACCTGTACCAACATGTGCAGAGCCAAGTTACCGCATCTCTGTCACTTAGTGTTGGGCCAAAGGTCCATATGACTACTGACGCATGGTCCTCCAAGCATGGTCAGGGCAGGTATGTCACCTACACTGCCCACTGGGTGAACTTGGTAATGGCTGGGAAGCAGGGAATGGGTAGCTCAACAACAACAGTGGAGTTGGTGTCACCGCCACGGATTGCACGCGGTTCTGCCACCACCTCTACTCCTCCATCGCTCTCTACCTCGTCTTCTTCTTCTTCTTACTCTGCTGCTGGGTCCTCCTTCTCCTCCTCCACACCTGTGCACCCCCAGCTCCCCCTAGGCTATTCGACGTGCCAGGTACGCCGTTGTCACGCTGTCTTGGGGATGACGTGCCTGGAAAGCAAAAACCATACCGGATCTGTACTCCTGTCATCTCTGCAGTCACAGGCCGATCGGTGGCTGACCCCACACCAACTGCAGATCGGAAAAGTGGTGTGTGACAATGGAAGCAATCTGTTGGCAGCGTTGAGACTAGGCAATTTAACACATGTGCCCTGCATGGCACATGTGTTAAATTTAATAGTCCAACGTTTTGTCTCCAAGTACCCAGGATTCCAGGACGTTCTCACCCAGTCCAGAAAGGTGTCGGCCCATTTCAGACGTTCCTACACAGCCATGGCACGCCTTGCTGACATTCAGCAGCGCTACAACATGCCAGTCAGGCGTTTGATTTCTGACAGCCAGACTCGCTGGAATTCAACGCTCCTTATGTTGGAACGTCTGCTGCAACAACAAAGGGCCGTCAACGAGTACCTTTTTGAACTGGGTGGTAGGACTGGATCTGCACAGCTGGGGATTTTTTTCCCCCGTTACTGGGTGCTTATGCGCGATGCCTGCAGGCTCATGCGACCTTTTGAAGAGGTGACAAATATGGTCAGTCGCACCGAAGGCACCATCAGCGACCTAATACCCTTCGCTTTCTTCCTGGAGCGTGCCGTGCGACGAGTGACAGATGAGGCTGTAGACCAGCGTGACGAGGAGCTGGAAGCGCACGATTTCTGGTCGGAATCACCAGAACGAACCCAGGCACCTGCTGCAACGCAGGGAGAGGTGCCAGAAGTGGAGTCAGAAGAGGAAGGTGGCTTTGTGGAGGAGGAGGAGGAGGACCAACAGGAGCAGGCTTCCCAGGGGGCTAGTGGTGACCTTTTGGGGACCCCTGGTCTTGTACGTGGCTGGGGGGAGGAGACCGTGGATGATGCAGTCCTTGATAATGAGGAAGCGGAGATGGATAGCTCTGCATCCAACCTTGTGAGAATGGGGTCTTTCATGCTGTCATGCCTGTTGAAGGACCCCCGTATCAAGAGGCTTAAGGAGAAGGACCTGTACTGGGTCGCAACGCTACTAGACCCTCGGTACAAGCATAAAGTGTCAGAAATGTTACCAACATACCACAAGTCCGAAAAGATGCGGCATTTACAAACCAGCCTGCAAAACATGTTGTACAATGCTTTTAAGGGTGATATCACTTCAGGAACTCATCAACATTCCAGGGGCAGAGGTGCCAGTAATCCTGCCACGAGCACACCTGCAAGGACAAAGCCCTTTGGCCAGTCTGTAACGTCAGACATGCAAATGTTTTTCTGTCCAAGGCAGCGCCACAACCCTTCTGGATCCACCCTCAAAGAACGCCTCGACCGGCAGGTAGCGGACTACCTGGCATTAACTGCAGATATCGACACTCTGAGGAGCGATGAACCCCTGGACTACTGGGTGCGCAGGCTTGATCTGTGGCCAGAGCTGTCACAATTTGCCATGAACCTCTTGTCTTGCCCAGCCTCAAGTGTGCTCTCAGAAAGGACCTTCAGTGCAGCAGGAGGGATTGTAACTGAGAAGAGAACTCGCCTAGGTCACAAAAGTGTCGATTACCTGACCTTTATTAAAATGAATGAGGGGTGGATCTCGGAGGGTTACTGCACGCCGGAAGACTTGTTCTGACTTCTATGCAGCTGTCCTTCTCTTCAAGCCTCATGACTCCACACACAGCTGTCCTTTAGCGTCCTCCTCCTCCCTCCGCCACCGTTACAAACTAGGGTGCAAACCCTACTGGTTTAATTTTTTCTGGCCTCTGTGCTTCAGTGGCTGCAACCAAAAAAACTGGGCAAACAATGTCTACAAGGTCAACGTATGGCAAAAAATGACTATTTTCAGCATTTATATGGCATATTTTTTCTGGCAACTGTGCTTCAGTGGCTGCGTCCAAAAAAATGCATATTTTCTGCATTTATATGGCATAATTTTTCTGGCCTCTGTGCTTCAGTGGCTGCAACCAAAAAAATGCATATTTTCAGCATTTATATGGCATAATTTTTCTGGCAACTGTGCTTCAGTGGCTGCGACCAAAAAAATGCATATTTTCAGCATTTATATGGCATAATTTTTCTGGCCTCTGTGCTTCAGTGGCTGCAACCAAAAAAATTTATATTTTCAGCATTTATATGGCATAATTTTTCTGGCAACTGTGCTTCAGTGGCTGCGACCAAAAAAATGCATATTTTCTGCATTTATATGGCATAATTTTTCTGGCCTCTGTGCTTCAGTGGCTGCAACCAAAAAAATTTATATTTTCAGCATTTATATGGCATAATTTTTCTGGCAACTGTGCTTCAGTGGCTGCGACCAAAAAAATGCATATTTTCTGCATTTATATGGCATAATTTTTCTGGCCTCTGTGCTTCAGTGGCTGCAACCAAAAAAATTTATATTTTCAGCATTTATATGGCATAATTTTTCTGGCCTCTGTGCTTCAGTGGCTGCAACCAAAAAAATGCATATTTTCAGCATTTATATGGCATAATTTTTCTGGCAACTGTGCTTCAGTGGCTGCGACCAAAAAAATGACTATTTTCAGCATTTATATGGCATATTTTTTCTGGCCTCTGTGCTTCAGTGGCTGCGGCCAAAAAAACTGGGCAAACAATGCCTACAAGGTCAACGTATGACAAAAAATGACTATTTTCAGCATTTATATGGCATATTTTTTCTGGCAACTGTGCTTCAGTGGCTGCAACCAAAAAAACTGGGCAAACAATGTCTACAAGGTCAACGTATGGCGAAAAATTACTATTTTCAGCATTTATATGGCATATTTTTTCTGGCAACTGTGCTTCAGTGGCTGCGTCCAAAAAAACTGGGCAAACAATGCCTACAAGGTCAACGTATGGCAGTTGTTTAAAGAGAACAGTAGATTACTAGCCAGCAAAGCTACCTAAGCTAAAATGTCCCTCAAATCCCTGCAGACTTCTGTCCCTCCAATACAGAGCAGTATCAAGCAGATTACTAGCCAGCAAACTTACTATCATCTGTCCCTGAAATCACTAACAGCTCTCCCCCTACACTATCTCTTCCAAGCACACACAGGCAGATTTTTCAGATACATTTTTGCCCTTGATCCCCCTCTGGCATGCCACTGTCCAGGTCGTTGCACCCTTTAAACAACTTTAAAATCATTTTTCTGGCCAGAAATGTCTTTTCTAGATGTTAAAGTTCGCCTTCCCATTGAAGTCTATGGGGTTCGCGAACCGTTCGCGAACCGCTCGCATTTTTGCGCAAGTTCGCGAATATGTTCGCGAACTTTTTTTCCGACGTTCGCTACATCCCTGGTTACTTGTTGTAAAACCTCCGATACTGATTCTTTTATAGAGGCTATTTTTTGATCTAGCAGGGGACCGAGGATTTGAACCAGATCTTCCGCAGTGGATGTTTGGACGTCTCCCTGGAAATGTTGCAGTTCTAATTTTGCTTATGTTTTTTGTTGTTCTGTTAATTGTTTTGTTTATTTTAGTTTGGATCTGTTTGTTCTTTGTAGCATGTTTGTAGTTTGACCCAGATATTTTTCCATGTCAAAAAGTAAGATGGAGGATAATGAGCCATGTATGTCCAACTCAGATTTCTTGCTCTCTGTGTTTAAGTCAGGATTGATCATTGTCACATTTATAAGCTGCTTAGGTGACCCAGATTGCTTGTAATGCGAGTCTACAGGTGTGTGATGTAAAGTCTTTACATGTTCTCTGTTATGCCATAAAGAACTGACATTCCTTTACTCAACTGTTTGTGCACTCTATCCCACCAATGATTTGCTCCCCAAACAGTAGGTACAGCTTTTAGATTGAAGCAATGGTGTCTTAATAATCAGTGTGCTGGTATTGTGCGGATTGGTCTGCCACTGTTGTGCACAGTCTGGTTTATCAATGATCTTCCTTATACACTTTACACCCCCTGGGGATTGGACCAAACACAGATTTTCTTTGTAGTCAAGGCGTTAATGTATGGTTTGGCCTTTCCCTGTTCGAGTGTTTTGTCCTGCTAATGTTCCGCCACCCAGACAGTACGAATAGGGGCTATATCTTAGCCTTGACCTCTTTGGCAGCTCAAGCCCCAACACTATGTGGACTGATCAGTCTCTGCTATGTGCCCTTTATCCTATTAGTGCTTTGTTTTTTAATCGGTCGACCCAGGGAGACAGCCAAAGTAATGGCGTCTCCAGTGGGTAGGCCTTTGGAGTTGCACAGTTTGGCCTGTTTTTTTTATGTGCCTTGTTAGGGAGCCTCAGTTTTCCCGTAATACTCGCCCTCCAGTGACCGGACTTACAGATTCTGTGGCGCAGCGTGTCTTAGAGCCTCTGATGTCGGTAAGCTGTCTTTCCAGCTATGTTGCGCAGTTAGGTTTACCTGTCCGGGTCCACAAGGTGAATGTAGCTGCGGGATTTTTTTGTTTAGTTGCCACCATCCTCTTTCACATCAGCCCCCATCCCACCTTGCTTACATGACAGCCTTATAGGGCCTACGTTATGCCTGTCCCCGCAGCGATGCAGGGCAAAAACTGAGTATTTGAACTTCCCATATTTAAAATAACCCCTTCCTGTGGCCGCAGTTGCTGACGCCAAATGTGACATGTTTCTGTCTCTGTCCCAAAGAGAGCAATTTGGACATTGCTATAGCAACAAGACGCTATTATGAACTTGTTAGCAGCACTGTTTCTGTTTGAAGAAACTGTGTTGTCTTAAGAAGACAAAACCATGTCCCTATTTGGGTCACTCGCACTAACAGCAAGGTAAGTTATATAAAGCGTTTGTGATGGATGGGGTGATGGGTGTCCTCCTGAGATGCTGCTCTACAGTCCTATAGTTCCCAGGGTCTGATCTCTGTGGTTAAGCAGAATTACAGAGAACCATATAAATATCATATATGCTATTTCTAAATTGCAGATGAAATTATAATTGGTTTAAATAGGGCTCTCATTGCAAAATCACTTAAAACAATGAATACTACTTTCCTTTTAATGACTGAATGCATCAACAATGTCTTTTACTTTGATATTATAAGAAATACTGAAAACTTCTCAGGAAACCCAATGATTTTAGGGCTCAGTGGCATCTTGCACCTACTCTCAGTGTCATTTGGTGCACAAAAGTAGGCGGCCCAAATCTCAATTACAAAAGATTGTTCTGCATTCAAAATCTTTCATACCAGTTTTACAAGTCTCATCATGGTTGTAGCCCAGCATAGGTATATATATAAGTTTTGTGCAAGAGATCAAGGGAGTTTAATTATATCTGGAGTATCTAACAAATTAATTTGACGCTATTTTTTGAAGAAAACCAATGTATATATCCAGCTGTAGTTTTTTATAATAAATATAGTTCCTGAAAAAGATACATTAGCAAAAAAAACATTATCACTTTATTTCAAAAAGTTAAAAATCCGTAAAGTGAAAAAAATTTAGCCTAGCAACGTTGTACCAAAATTCTGAGTTTACTGTTCTGGCGGATTAAACAACTGTATTTTTTAATTGCATAAAATATTGTAAAATGTTAAATGGTAAACAGGTAAGGTAAGAGTAATATTACACATAGCTGCTACTTTCAAGGACTGATGCATTGCAGCGTGATACACAGTTAGTATGGTAATCTATTTTAATGATATGGCTATTTCCATTCTTCTGTCAGAAAATTAGAACATCAAGCTAAAAGTGTTATAAAAAACATAATTCGGGAAATTGCCCTGGAATGTGCAGTGAAGGGACATACAGTGTCAGAAACATTGGTGGCTTTTGTAGTATGTATGTCTCATTGTGACAGACTGAGAAAAAGTGTCATTGTGTAGATCCCATTATGCTTTATACCATTATAATAATGGTTAACAACACTGAGAGCTTTAGTTCAGCAACATATTGGTGAAGATGCACAGTTATGGATTGTTTCTTTCCCTTTTTAATTTGGAGTGCCTGCTTTGGAGATTTAGGGGTTACAAATGTAGTTCTTGTTTACCATGTCCTTACCATAGTTCAGACTAAAACAAAGTGGCACACTTATTTCAAAACATGTATATGTGGTTTATTCAGTTAATTTTATATTTGTATAATACAGGTATGGGATCTGTTATTCAGAAACCCAATATCAAGAAAGCTCTGAGTTAAGTGAAGGCCGTCTCCCATATACTTCATTTTATCCAAATAATTCAAATTTTTCAAAAGTATTTCCTATTTCTCTAATAATAAAACAATGCCCTGGAATGACATTCCTTAATCCTTCCTCAAAGCCTTCAGATCTAAACTCAAAGGCTACTTCATGGAGCACTTGCATAACACCTGAACTGGCACTTACTGTATATGGCAGTGTCACCCACTGTAACCTACAGCACTTAATATCCCTCTGATTTGTGTCTGTATGTTACCCTCCCATTTAGACTGTAAATTGTATGGGACAGGAACACGTCTCCTTGACAATAAGCACCTAATATGTATTGTATGCATTGTAACTTGAGAAGTGCAAAATTTTTCACCAAGTTTCGCCAAGAAAATGACTCCTATAGACTGTATTGGTTGAAAAAAAAATTGTGAGTTAAAAATGTGTCACGCAATTTATTGTTAAAAAAACAATTGTTGACAATGCATTTCAGTGAATTTTCGATGTTTCACAAATTTTCAGCAAAGTGAAACAGGTCAGATTCACCCATCACTAATTGTAACTATGCTTTATATTTACAGTTAGGTCCATAATTTGGACAGACAACTTTTTTTCTAATTTTGGTTCTGTACATTACCACAATGAATTTTAAGTGAAACTCAGGTGCAGTTGAACTGCAGACTTTCAGCTTTAATTCAGTGGGCTGAACAAAAAGATTGCACAAAAATGTGAGGAACTAAAGCCTTTTTTTAAAACAATCACTTCATTTCAGGGGCTAAAAAGTAATTGGACAAATTAAAAAACTGAAAATAAAATGTTCATTTCTAATACTTGGTTGAAAACCCTTTGCTGGCAATGACAGCCTGAAGTCTTGAACTCAAGGACATCCATAAAGCCATTATTCGGCACTGCTGAGGCCCCACTTTCTTTGTTTTTGTCTTTTTGTTCATCACATGCATAAGATAGTTGCTTTGTTTTATAGTAACACTGATTCCAGTACTTTTGAGGTAAATCTATTTCTCTTTAATTACACTGGATGAAAGGAAGTTTCCCACAGTGATTAATCAACAATGAAAGTGTGACCAATAGCTGCCTGTGGAGCAATGCACTGATGTCCCTTTTAGTATGTTGCTTACGTATTAGCTGCTGGGGATTATTTTTATCTTGGAACTTTGGCTTCTTGTTATTTTAAAAAATATAACCTGTTTAAATATTTATTATTATTAGTATTTGAAGCTATGCATGGACAGACTGCTTGATCCAAAAAGCCCATCTACTGAAACAATCAAGATGCACATGTACTTTGATCTATACAAGCAGAGGTAATGAAGGCAAAATAAAAATTAAATAATGAAGACAGACTTAAAAGCAGAAAAATAACTGAGCACTGTATCCTACAAAATAATTAGCATTTTTCAGCCTTAAAGGGCACCTGTTGCCAAAATATATTATCCCCTTATAGAACCCGCACTCTGGTGGGTGTAACAGTAGTTTTATTTAAAAAAAAAAGAATGCCCCCCATCAGCGCTAGGACACTTGCACCAGGAGGTGACCATGTTATGCATGCGCATAACACGCTTCTGACTTCACGTGCATGCGCATAATGAGCAAATTGCAACATTTGCTCATTATGGGCATGTGTATGCCCCAACATGGCAGCTCAAACCAAGAGCTCCCTCCAAATGTGGGTCTGTTTTTGCTTACAGATGAGCAGAAGTCCATTTAGCAGGGGGATTATCTGTGCACTGGTAATATAATTATTTACCTACCTGGAGTTTTTTTCCATTTCCCTGATAATAATAATAGGCAAACGTGTGTTCAGTACAATCACTATTCATTGAACTCTTGCTGCACAAGGGATATTCTGTCCCTTTAAATGTCACCCTGATCATGATTTTACCCAGAGCTACATTCCTTATAGAGAAATCAGGCACTGAATGGGAAACTGATGCCTTGTCTCCAGCTAAAAGAGTAAAAAAAAACTTTAATTTTTTAAGTTTGTGTCTTAGATGAGGCTTGTGTTAGATCAGTGCTGTCCAACTTATATGGTACAGAGGGCCGATATTGGAAGCCAGTGTTAGCCACGCCCTGTTTTTAGACCACACCCACTTTAAACCACACCCATGTTACCGCAAGACCATGTCCACATTAATAGCACACCTAAAAAACAGATGGTTGGTGCTCACTGCAGGGATCAGGGCCGGAACTAGGGGTAGGCAGAGTAGGCGGCTGTCTAGGGCACCATCATTGAGGGGCGCACTTTTAATGGTTTTTTTTCAAGCATTTTTTTAATAATTTGTTTCAGTAATCATGGTCACCCAGTCGGATGGAATCTCCCTCCTTCACCTTCTCCCTCTTGCCAGCAAGTAATAGTAATAAAGGGTGGCAGAGAGAGGCAGAGAGGCTTGCTGCTCTCAGCCTTGCACAGTTGCACTGAACTGAAGACATTCTTAATATTACTGTGAAAGTGCACAGCCAGGTACAGATTTGGACCGGGGGCCATATGTTTGCAATTGCTGCTGGGAGCTGGCACAGGTACATAAATACTTGGGGGCAATATGATGTGATCAGATTTATTTTTGGCTGCTGCTGGCACAGGTAAATATTGGGGGCAATATGATGGATGCTGGAGGGCTGTATGATGGATGGCTACTGAGCTTGCTGGTACAGGTATGGGGGGGTAGTATGATGGATGGCTACTGGCAATGGGGGGGATGTATTGTGGATGGCTGCTGGGCTTGCTGGTACAGGGGGCAGTAATATGAATGAAAAAGTTTTGTACATTTTCTTGCTTTCTTTATTTAAAAAACCATCATGGTAAGGAGGGAAATTGTAATGCAGGACAGAGGGGCACTGATTGAAGCTCTTGCCTAGGGTGCCAAACTACCTTGGCCCAGCAACGGCAGGGATGTCACTCATATGTGAAAAAAGTTGTCATATTAAGACATACCCTTAAATCCATATGCCTCCTCCTCCCCTGTGTATAATACAGTACCCCAACATATGATTAAACACCTTAGGGGCCCCTAACAATAATTTTCAAGTCCTAACAAACCCCCAGAACAAATACCAGGCTTATGTTCCATAGGGATCATAGGTCAGGCAGAGTATGGCAAACACAGGGTGCAAAGAGCAGACAAAGTATGGCACACACAGGGAGCATAGGGAAGGAAGAACAGAGCAGGAGACAGGAAACTCAGGACCAGTCTAAGATGTACTACATACAGTGACACAGTGCTGGTGCCCCATTAACATTTTGTATAAGGTGTGAACAGGGCGAACAATGTGGGCAGTTTCAGTCTGGGTCTCAGGTGTGAACAGTACAGGGTTTAGGGAAGTGAATAATAGAGGTGTCACAAGTGTGAACAATGCAGGAGGATAACAGGTGTGAACAATACAGGCGATTAGTCTGAATTTTTGTTTAAACAATGCAGGGGCCAGTTAATCTCTGTAGTGATACCTTTTAAATTTTACATATGGTAAAAAGACACAGCAGGCAGACTTTGATGTGGAGGGCCATATAAAGGGGGATCGCGGGCCGGAGCCACCAGTTGGACAGCCCTGTGTTAGATCATCATCTAACACAAAACATAAAACACAAAAATGCAGGGTTCCCCTGCTTGCTGTACCACTAATTCAATATCGTTGTCACTATCGCTTTCAGCCACTATTTATTTCACTTTCTTAACTGTGGAATAACTTCCAAGATGAGAATGTTTGCTGAGCATCTTGAGCAATATGACTACATATCTGCAGCCTTTCCTGTCACTGCGTGATGAGATATTCCCTGCTCAGGTCATTGAGCTGCTCCTCAGTGAGACAACTGTGAAAAGTGATGAGGAAAGGATTAAGGAAAGCACAGGTGATCTTTGGACTATTAAATACCAGACAGATGAATATGTATTGTTGTCTATACTGTTAATTATCTAGCAGAAAAAGTAAGTGGTTACTATGTAGAAACATACTGTGCCCAAAACAGGTGCTTTTACATTTTCTTGGCATTACATTAGTGACACAATGTCCAGATAGCTTATTAAAAGTGTCCACAAATAGTTTGCACATGAAGTAATCAGATCATATAAAATTATCACATTTTTATTAATGAATTTCATATATGTTTCATGATCAGCTAAAATGTTCTGATCAAGGTTATTTTTGTTATCTACTGTATACCTATCTAAATCTTTAATTTGTGAACTATTCATTTTGGAAAAATTTTCATTGGGAGCTTGCTGGACAAAAAGGAGTTTAAATAGAGAATCTTCTTTGTGGCATTCGGAAGCATGCATACTACAGGAACAAAGTAAATCAACATAGATGCCAGAGGTACAACAATTTCTGAACTCTGTACAGCATGCCACTGCAACATAAAGAAGTTAACATGCCTTTCAGTACATTGAACATTTATAGGGCTAATAACATGCTCAAAGATACCCTTTATAGCCAGCTTACCAGTGCCCCCATGTGGTCAATTACAAAACATAGCATCCCATTAACAAGACTATATTTGCATATATGTTACAAAGATTATGTACAATTGTATCACTGTTCATAGCAACATTAAAGGATTGCTTACAAGTCAGATTATCTCGTTAATAAATCATTTTGTTAATACTAAAGAAATGTAAAAACAAATACAAACCACTTTAAACTACTTAAAAAATATCTAAAAATTGACAACAGCTCATATTCCCTTTTTAAACCATGATCTAGTAGAGCTTCCTAATCCATGTGGCCTCTTTGCAGACCAGTTTATTTGCTCTGTCTCACGCCTGTCAGAGAATTTTCTCCAAAGTATCTATAACTTGACATTTAAGATGGTTTACCTTATGACTGATGTTGAAATTGTATTATACTGGGAATGGGAATGGTTCTGGAAAGACAAAAGAGATCTATGAGATGAGAAATGTTTGAAGATTCTTTCTATGGCCTTTACATTTTATTTGATGCATATTAAATTGCTAAGAATTTAACTGACACCTTACACCTTTAGGAATCTTTGTAACATTCACAGCGGAAAGCCACTGTAACGGGAGAAAGTCTCACACTTGGTAGTGGGTGTGGTGGAAGCCCAGGGAAATAGCCATAAACAATTGGAGCAGGCATAGGGACTTTGCAGGTTTAATGGTAACTGAAGATAAACACAGGAACAGGTCAAAATCAAATACGAAGTCAAAACAAAGTCTTTACCAGGTAGGCAAGGAAAGCTGAAACAAAATCACAGGAACAAGAACTCTGGAACTAGGAATCACAGGAACAAAGGTTAATGAAGTTTTGTTCAAACGGTCTCCACCTGTGTAGCTGCTAACTTTCCTATTCAGGCCACATCAAACGTAATACTTAAACAATGTAGGATAGGATGGAGCTGACAATCCGCAGGCTTTGCTGCAAAAAATTCCATGTTTCGGATCAGCATGGATCCTTTTTCAAGTGTACTTGAAAAAGGTTCCATGCTGATCCGAAACATGTTGTGACAATAAAGGAATTTTTTGCAGCAAAGCCTGTGGATTGTCAGATCCATCCTATCCTACATTGTTTAAGGAACAAAGGTTATCCAGGAACAGACAAATTCAATCACAATGACTCAGCCCTGGGTTTATAAAGGGCTGGTGATTAGGGAATACAAAACACATGAGGGAAACGAGGAAGGAGGAGACCAGGGAGGAGACAAACTAGAAACAGGCAGAAATACAGAACAACAATAACAAAATCAGGACCAGCCCCAAAAGCCTCCTGTGGCTCACTCAGCAAGTGCACCGAATGAAGCGCCTGTCCTAAGAGTTTGAGTCGTGACCGGTCCTTACAGTCTGTATGCACTCCCTGTGTTTGTTACTCAGGTTTCCTTTGATACCATAAGCACACAAGTAAATTTAACGCTCCTGATTAAATTGATTTTAGTTTGTTAATGTGATAGGAACCTCCGATGGTAACCATGGTGGGGAAAAATAATGATATGATTAATGAACTAATGAAAATCTCTTTATGGGAGATCTTGTACATAGAAAGTATAATGCAGTAATATTTTGGTCCCCTTGCAAATAACAGTGGCTGCTTTTTTACTGCAGTTTCAAAGTAACACAATATAACAGTAGATGAGGATGAGAGAAAACTTTTGCATTCAGCCATCAACACAGCATTTGTGTGTAAGTGAAAGTAGCCAAACTGATCTGTTAGCTGATCCAGAGGAAGGTGAATTGAATTGATACAATAATTGCTAATATATTGCTAATAAATGTTTTAACTAATTGTAGCAACTAAATGTAGCAAATTGTAACAGTTCAGATGCTCCTGGATCACCGAGCTGCCAGACTGAAACACCAGAGGCAGGAACATTAAACTTTAAACTTCAATTTTGGGAAAACAGTAAAAAGTAAAAGATGGAAAGCAATTGGAAAAAGACTTTCTTTATGGTGAACAATCTGAAAAGCACATGAGCAGTTGGAGCAATTTCCCTGTTTGCGACAACTGCGCATGTGCTGAAATGGAAGGAAATTGCCAATTCACCAGAAGAAGACACAAAGACCTGGAAGATGGCTGCTGTGAAATCTGATCCCTAAATCTGCACAGAGGGGTAAGTAAAAAGTTAGGGGCATTTGCCCAGGTTAGCAGCTAGCCTGGCGGTGGGGGGGTCTATGTGGGGTAGGGTTTTTTTAATAAGGGGTTTGTTTCTCCTTTAAAGGGATCCTGTCATCTGAAAACATGTTTTTTTCAAAACACATCAGTTAATATTGCTACTCCAGCAGACTTCTGCACTGAAATCCATTTCTCAAAAGAGCAAACAGATTTTTTTTTATATTCAATTTTGAAATCTGACATGGGGCTAGACATTTTGTCAATTTCCCAGCTGCCCCTGGTCATGTGACTTGTGCCTGCACTTTAGGAGCGAAATGCTTTCTGGCAGGCTGCTGTTTTTCCTTCTTAATGTAACTGAATGTGTCTCAGTGGGACATGGGTTTTTACTATTGAGTGTTGTTCTTAGATCTACCAGGCAGTTGTTATCTTGTGTTAGGGAGCTGCTATCTGGTTACCTTCCCATTGTTCTTTTGTTTGGCTGCTGGGGGGGGTGATATCACTCCAACTTGCAGTACAGCAGCAAAGAGTGATTGAAGTTTATTAGAGCACAAGTCACATGACTTGGGGCAGCTGGAAAATTAACAATATGTCTAGCCCCGTGTCAGATTTCAAAATTGAATATAAAAAAAAATCTGTTTGCTCTTTTGAGAAATGGATTTCAGTGAAGAAATCTGCTGGAGCAGCACTATTAACTGATTCATTTTGGAAAAAAAAAAAATTCCCATGACAGTATCCCTTTAAGGAAACACAGTGTCGGGCCAAGCAGACTGGGTGCCCAAGGAGACCCAGTCCTCCACTGCGCTCTCCCTGTGCGCATGCTGTGAGTACATGTCCCTGGAGCGCAGTGTGCACACGCATGGGCAGATCACCGGAGGGGAGGGTGGGTGAGAGAGTGAAGGAGGGGAGGAGAGGGGTGAGAGTGCCTGGTGGGGTCAAGAGGAGAGAGCGCTGGGAGGGGGGGAAGGGGAGAGCAGCAAACATGGGGTAGGCAGAAGACAGGTACCTGCCCAACGCCCCCTTTGGTTGCACCCTAGGCAGGTGCCTCTTCTGCCTACCCCTAGTTCTGGCCCTGAGGAAACGGTCACCAATATCCAATCACAATGGTTCCATTGAACTATTCAGGTAGGTGTTGGCTGAAACTCACACAGAAGTTAAAGTATGATCTGGTCACAATGGCACCATATAACGGCTGCATCACACCTTCACATATTTTTCATTTTCAGCTAAATAGATCAGTGGAACTACCATTGACCATTGATGGTATTTATTTTTTGGACAATGTAAGTATGAAATAATTCCCACATACCAGACAAGCAGGTGAAAGATTAGCAGTACCTCTTGCCCCTCCCCCAGGCAAGATCAAATATACACATTGGTCAGTCAGAGGATTTAATTTTTTTATTCCTTGAATTCTTCTTTAAAGGAACAGTTCAGTGTGAAAATAAAAACTGTGTAAATAGATAGGCTGTGCAAAATAAAAAATGTTTCTAATATAGTTAGTTAGCCAAAATGTAATGTATGAAGGCTGGAGTGACTGGATGTGTAAGATAATAACCAGAACACTACCTGCTTTTCAGCTCTATAACTCTGAGCTAGTCAGTGACTTGGGGGGCTGACTTTCTGACTCAGGAGTGGTTTTTCCAAGACAGCACAACCAATTTTGATAGACTTTCAGTTCAGTACCATGGGTTTTGTGGTTTTACTGTGGCTGCAAAAGATGGACCTCTCCTGCCTGGTAATTTAATAACTTTATGGCATATATGTGCTTTTTAACAATGATGTTACGTCTGTTGTTTCTTTTATACACTAGGTTTTACTGATACAGAGCAATGTATTTTGTTAAGGAATCCCAGATATTGGCAGCTTGATGCACAGGGAAAGATTTTATGTTTTCAGTTAGAAGGAAGCAGTTACTTTTGCTCAGGATCCAGACCATTACATTGATCTTATTAGAGAGAAAGCCAAGTAATCTGCTGATCTGATCCAATTATTAGAGCTGCATCAACAATTTGAATCCATTACTTCTCATTCCCAGGTAATCAGTGCCATGTTCTGTTGCCTATTAGTGATGGGCGAATTTATTCGCCAAGCGCAAATTCGCAGCGAATTTGCGCGATTCGCGGCAAAAATTTGTCGGCGTCAAAAAATGTTTTTTTGAAATTCGCGAATTTTTCGGCGAAGCGAAACGGCGCAAATTCGCCCATCACTATTGCCTATACATTTTCATAATTTTTTCACAAACAGTACATAACTTTCTGTTCAGCCTCATAGGTACCATCAAATAGATATGATCGGTTATGCCTTTATGGAAATGCGAGAGTTTATTAAAATGCTATAATAATGTTTGGCCCCCATACTTTATTTATATTTTTGCATGTCTGCCTCTATTTTACTGTGGAAATGGACATATACTGTACATGTTTAGCTCTTGTTTTCTCTAGCTTGGGAATAAAGTGGCTCCGCTTGCAGTTTCTGTCTTGATTCAGTCTCCATCCTTTATTCTCAGGCTGTTTTTTTACAGTCTTTCTTGTTTCCAGCCACATGTCTGCTGCATGTTTTTAAATAATTTCTTTATTATTTTTTGAAATGTCAAAAATAGACAGTTTAAGTTAATGTGTATTTCCCCTGTCATTCATTTTATTTAAACCCTTGTGTTTCAATGATTATAGTGGTAGTGTGGTTGTTTTCTTTATTTATAACTATTTTTTTAGGCTCAAGCTGATGAAAAACTTTTCATAAAGTCACAAAATGCAACAACAGCACACAGACCAATACTGTTTGTGGAGACAAACATTGTTAAATCCTATGAATGGAACTAATGGCAGCTGAGAAGGGATGGCTGCCCCCATTGCTACACAGCAGCTTATTTATATAAACAATAATATGGTGTTGAACAGGGATCACTGATATTCTAGTTTGCTTTTATGTTTACTACATTGAAGCACTGAAGGGGAGTACAACAATGTATCAATTTGTAGTTGCACATGGTTGCCAAGTGACTCAACAATGATGCTGGACGAGCCAAGTTCATTTAAAATGTGTGAACTTTTAGGGGAAAGGTGGCCAAATGCTCCTGCACCCACTAAGATATAAATTATCCATAAGGGAAAAATAACAAGTTAGATTTTATTTGTCATGTAACGATTGTTTTTAATCACATTTATATTGAAGAACATAATCATAAAGAAAGACATTAAAAATAGCCTAAATCATTCTTATTAAAAAGTATCATATACTGTACAGTACAAGCCAGATTTCAAATGGTTGCATATCTAAAATGGACATTGCATTACTGAACAGATAGAGGTTACGAGAATGGTAAGCAAAATTGGCCTTTTACTTCTTCAAACAGAGCAGATGACAATTATATCTATATGAAAATATAGTTTTATTTTGCAAATGTCCTCATGCTACTGGCTTTATACTGTATGCTCTTCCCATAAGATTTAGTAGGTTTTAGAACAATAAACATTTTTAAGTGGTGTGCTGTGCGCTTTTTGTCTGATCAACCTTCAGGCCAATCAGACAGATAGCAGCTCCACTTCCTTATCGGGCCAATGCACTATTTACTAGCAGATATTTTCAAACAGGAGTGCTTCCCGAACTGACCAGAATCCATAGTACATATTACATAGATCGTCCGACTGCCATGCACTACTGAAAATCATACAAAACTTTCTTTCACATGAATTTATCAGTACTTTTATGGGCAGCTTAAGACTACTATCGCATGGGGTTTTCTACCCATCAACTTTGTTTATGCAGTGACAAGGGTTTATCATTAATGCCAGTCTTTGCATTGGTGGTAACAGGGTTTTTTCCAGCTCTGGTGTGACAAAATGCCATGGCTGATACCCTTGCAAGAAACAAAGAATGGCACAGAAACACAATGGCTTACTCAAGACTGCTAGTATGCAACATAGTGGCACTTTCTACAACTGCAGGGATCACTTTGTGACCTAGTAAGCAGCAGTCTTTGCCACAGCTTCACCACCAAACAGATCATTTAATAAATAATAAGCAGTGTTTTTCCTTAACGGATCTGGCTAAAGAATAAAACACATTCAGAGAGGTGTGCAGAAAAGATGAGAACATACAGCCAGATAAATGTTTGTGAGTTATTTGGATATGACTCAGAACGCAAAACAGGTCATGTCACCCCTTCAGCAGAGGGGATTTATTAACACATTTATTTTAGGGTCCTGTGTTTTAATGAATGCTCAGAGGCCTATTTATCAAAATTCGAATTTGTGGAATTTTTGGATTTTATTTACTTGAATGTTTAGCTATTAAAACATTTCAGATTAGTAGAATAAAACAGTAAAAAAACACTTGAATGCATCAAATTTTTCAACATTTTCAATGGGTCTACAAACATAATAACTGGAAAAACCTAAATACTTTGAATTGAAAAATGCCTTAAATTGTGTCTACAAAAACTCCCATTGACGTCTATATTTTTTATTCAAGTATTTTTTGTGCTTCATAAATACATATGAGTTTTTGAAACTATAATTACAATTTTTGAGTTTTAACTCAAATCATCCCATGATATGGAGAAATGATAACACAAAAAACCCACATTATGGATTAATGCTAACTTTGATACAATGCAGGTTTAAATTATTTATTGACAGTTCTATATGCTGCTTACCGACCACCTTTGCTCAGACTTTAATTCCTCCAACTTCCTACAGTTAGTTTGCTATGGGTTACTATTTACATCCCCTACAAATGTGATTTTTATTACTTTACCCTTAAAGGGTGAGGTAGCAAATGTAACTTTCTTAGATGGTGAGAAGGATTCCGTGTTAGGCTTATGGCACACTGGCACACGGAGGAGTCAGGAGGAGCAACCACAATTTCCTATGCTGCCTCTTTTTGGCTATATGTTAGCCACCAGTTAGTTTCTTGGTCAGATCAAAATAGTTGAGCAGTTCTCAACTAGTTGAACAGTTCTCAACTCTCATGAGTTCTCTGAAGTCAATGGAAGATGGCACCTCACTTCCAGACATTCGCTAGTGCAAATGCAACACCGAAAATTGGAAACGGGCAAAGCCCAAAATTAAGTCTGTGCGAGTGCTGGTAACAACATCACTGGTCTGTCCAATGCTCAATGGTCTGTTTCCCTTAGAAGGAAACTGCTGCCACCATTCAGCCCACCCAGGCCCCGACTGGCAATCTGTGGGTTCTGGCAAATGCCAGAGGGGCTGCTATAAGGTCCCATAGAAAGTCAGTATTTAGTGGGCTGGTGGGGGCTGTTTGGGCCTCTATGTGGGCTGATTGGGCCTCTGTGTACCTGAAATGCCAGGGCCTATTTAAATTCTCAGTCCGGACCTGAGCCCACCCTCCAGAGTGCCTCCTCCCCACAACAGCACTCGCACAGACTTAATTTTGGACTTTGCCCGTTTCCAATTTTCGGTGTTGCATTTGCACTAGCGATAGGGAATAGGCCACACTTACTTAGGTGCCTCTGAGAGGACAAAGCGCCAGTTACTCTATGCACACCGTATTGGAAACATATATGTCTGTATAATACTGCAAGGTACAGTACACTGGGTCTGTCCTCCGTTTGTATGCACTACCTTTGGTTATTTAACCTATTGTGTTCATGTCCAAACTTTTGGTGTTGCTTTAACACAAGACATAGGGAGTAGGCCATACCTACTTAGGTGCCTCTGAGAGGACAAAGTGTCAGTTTACTCTCCTTGCACACCATTTTGGAATTAACACTTGTCCGATACTTCAAGGTCCAGCATACAAGGTGTTGGTTTGTCCGTTGTTTTTCCCACAATGGGAGCTACCTAATTTCTTTTACTATAGACACCCGCCTGCTCCCCACCCCAACTCATACTACTATCAAAGGGCATATACGCTGATGTAATGATCTAGGTGGGACCAGTATTTTCATTACTCAGATATACTGCAATCCTTACAACTGTGAAACCAGATCGGAATACATCATATTTTTAAGTGTTTTTATATTTCATTAAATCCCTCTTTTGATTTTACATGAACTATTAAATGTTATGTTTTTTTGAGTGATTCCTTCTTCTACAGACCAGTGGAATGTGAACTGTTGCTTACGTAATTAGCACCCCTTACACTATTGCACTTTATTAACTCTTTATTGTTTATCACAAGATATAATAATGACAACACATCAAAGTGTGGACACAATGAATTTATTTTGAATGAATTTATTTGCACTCATCAAAAACATATTAAAGGCATTAATTATTCCTTTCCTGGTTTCCAAGTTAGACACACATTCTAATTATATTCATTACTAAGGCTGTGCGACCTCGTTAGCTCTTCTTTGCAGAACCTTTCTTTTTGGTACAAATTCATGTTCACTTTTAAGAGCTGTCTGTACGTCTAAGATTAAAGGACTTCTAAACAGTGGTGATGGGTGGTTAGAAGGTGCGGAAAAACCAAGAAACCTAATTTGTAATTTTAAGGCAATAAGCTTACTTGGTGAACCTAGAGGAAGGCAAGTGCTCACTAAGGTTGCAAACCAACTAAGTTTTCAATATACAAAAGCATGGGGACATTCCTCATGCAACGGTATCTACATTTGTGGTTTCATTATATTCTGCCACATGTTTTTGTAAAGGTACTAATATATGAAATCCTTGCAGCCTTTGGGGATGATGGTGGGCTGGTTTGAGACCAGTTGTGCACTCACTTTCATTACAAGAGCAATAATAATGCGCATATTGATGCACAGGCCTGCTGTGCACCAATAAAAAAACTCCTTCATAAAAAAAGCTATCTGTGTACAAGTAATGAAAATATAGTTAGTTGCTAATACCACATAGCCATATTTATAGTCAATGTTGCATTAAATAAATATATGTCTGGATATTTTTCAAGGTCTGATCCAGTAAGACATGATAAAATCATGAATATCATATACTCGACACCTGCCCCTTATATATTTGATCAATAACAATATTTAATGATTATAAATAATGTTCCTGAGATACAAAGTTTCCTTGTTATAAAAAAGACTAATGTACGCTCTTCATTTTATAGCCACTTCAATGAGAATATAAAGCTCTATTTTGGTTTTATTATGTTTTCCTGTTTTTATATTATTGCAGACAGACCAATTACAATCCTATGTGTCAGCCCTATGAAAATTAACTAGACAGACCTTCATCTGGAAACTGCCCTGTTTGTGTGTGATCTGTGATGCTGATCAACAAAATGACAGATAAACAATGTTTATAGTAAATCATAGCAACCAATCAGCAGTTATATCAGTCTAATGGAGGTAGTATAATACAAATAATTTTCTGATTAGATGCAATGGATTACTGGGCTTTGGAACATTTGTCCAATCATAGTAGATGAGCCCTTGAGTCTTTTCTCTACACCCCATGAACAGAGTTTAGTTGATAGACGAACAAGGTACAATGGTTTATTCATTGTACCACTTGATGCATAACTGTAAATTATATGGATTTTATATTTGGCAACTAACCAATGGCAGTAAGTCATCTGGGGTTTCATTAGAGAAGCAGAAGCAGCAGGGGTACATCAGATATTCTGTCCTTTACTCTGAAAGCTATCTGAAAACACATTGTATACTCTATACTCGCAGGTGCAACAAGAGGATCTTTTGCAAAGTATTTCAAGAAAATATCCTTTGGTAGTATAGAAACAGCTGAACCTGTATCAAGCATCAGGTTAATGAAGTGCCCCTTGTCAGCAGAAGCAGTACTGACATTGACAGTGCATATAAACTTGTCTGGAATAAATGTACCAGCTTTATCCACACTTAATACTGGAACATTTGTAGTAGTGACTTCATGAACATCTTTAGCAGAATTACGGCAGATCTTACCAAAATGTCCTACTTTTGTGCATTTGCGGCACCGCTTTTGCAGGACATGTAACATGATTTGCAGTGTGTTGTGTTAAACTACAGCGAAAGCAGTATTTTCTATTTGTATTTGCTGTATGGTTTTGCAGTGTAGGTGAATCCCTTTCCTTAGCACTGTATTTTGCCTGTGACTGTGCATTATTAGGCCACAGTGCTGAATTCACAATCTGTACATTCCCAGCAGTTCCCTGAATGAGAGTTTTAGCCTCTGCCACTGCTGTTTCAATTAGGCTAGCAACTGTAATATAATTTGCAAGGGTTAAATCCTGTTCTAGGAGCAGTCTCTCTCCTAGAGAGTTTGTTTTTTCCACTATTTGGTCTCTTAGTTATTATCTGTTAGATTCCCAAACTCACTGGTAACAACCAGCTCTCTCAAAGCTGCTACAAATTGTTCTGTGGATTCACCATTAAGTTGTCCACGTTGGTGGAATTTATATCTTGGCACAAAAAAAGTTCTTTATAGCAGTAAGAGCAGTTTCATAAGTATCATCAGGTAATGGTAATGTATAGAATATACGCTGTCCCTCTGCTCCCAGGCAACAAATAAGTAAAGCACGCTTTCTTGCAGCAGAAATCTCCCCTTGGTCAGCAGCAATAATGCAATTTTCAAACATACGGATCCAAGCAGTAAAAGGTATGGTAGGCTCACCAGGGTTTGGAAGAAAAGGTGCAAGCTGCTGCAGAGGTAAAAGAGCCATCTCGTTGTCAATTTGTTATGTTTTGGGTAGCCGAGGATGAGGAGAGTATAACAGTGCTTTCTTAGCAGAGACTCATGCAGCCATTACACAACAGTAACTTTCACTTTTAAGCTGACAGAAAGTATGCACAGTATAAGTCTGAGCACAGTGACATCTACAGGCCATCTGCACAAACACCACACTATTCACAGATGAAAGTTCCTTAGGACCAGTTCAAGTGCTTTGCATTGTGTCAGATTTATAAGGCTTTATGTATACCATGATATATCATGCACAATATGGAGAATATTCAAAGATATTTTCAAAAGATATCTTTTACTTTTCAGCTACAACTATACCGAAACCTAAGGGGGCAATCATTTTGGACGATAATATTACATTTATGTTTGCTAAATTGTTGGCAGACATTAATCTACACTTCAGATGCTAACAAATTAAGCTGGTCATTTATTACACAGCACAGAAAAGTGTCATATCTGCTGTAATTAGATCTAAAATAAACAATATGCCCAGTATATAAATGTTATCAACTAAGATTCTGTAATAAAAATAAATAGATCTGTACTGAAACTAAACTTTGTGGCCAAGTAAATCTATTTTTTTTCCAGACTGTGATTTATGAATGCCAGTAGAAAATAGCCTATATAGGCTTTATATAAAATGTAAATGATATGGGCCAAACAACAAAAACATGCAATGCAGTATTTCAGTACTTTTTTCATACATTTTTTATAGTTCCTAGAAAGGATTTCAGTGTTAAATTATTATCCCAGGCTGCACATCCAATGTTAGTTGGAACCTCTGTAAACAACACATCTAGGTACTTAAAGGAGTGCTTATATTTTTCTGTCTTTAACAGGCAATTTATATTTTCCCAATATCACTGTGAAAAATGCTTACAGGAGATTCATTTATTCATGCATACATGTTTCTACAAAGTGCACTATGGGAAAGTTTTGTAGCTCCCAAAAGTGTACCAGAAACAGATACTGTAGCTCCCAAAAGTGACCATGAGCCTGATATTACAGCTCCCAAAAGTGCACTGGCTATTGTAGCTCTCAGAAGTGGACCATGAGCAGAAATTGTAACTCCCAAAAATGCAGCATGTTCAGATATTGTAGCTTCCAGTTATTAGTATGTTCCTGTAAGATGTCGGAGAAGCTCCAAAAGTCAAGAGCTAGTATTGCAAAAGGAAATATAATTTATGCTTGCTGCTGTTTACTAGTTCAATAAGACATTGAAATGTTATTTGTTTCAACTGTCCTTTCCGTTGATAGTCTACTGTAATGAGGGCCACAATTTCCTTATCATGGAAAGACATTATTATGCTGCCTATAGCTCCATGGTCTTGTTTCGCTCTGGAACTTATCGTGCAAAGTTATTTGCTTCAAGATACGATGAAGGGTCTGTTTCAAAATAATCTTCCAGCTTCCACTGTAATGTTTCAAAAGTTGGTCTCTCTTCTGGTTTTGCGTTCCAGCATTCGAGCATAAGTTTGTACAGGTCATGAGGACAGTTGAATGGCTTTGGGATTCTATAACCTTGCTCCAGCTTCTCTAATGCCTGTCTTCCTGTTAAGCCTGCAAGATTAAAAAAACGAAATGATGACCTTGCTTTCTGTGTTAACATGAAGAGCTTGATAAGCAATTAAAAAACATGAAATGAGTCAACTGGAGAGGCTGCAGGTAAGCCACATTTGTAATTGCTCTACTCATGCTGAGTTCCTTATTAAGGAATTTAAATGAAACAGAAATTTCAGAAAACTCTAGAAAGTCATGAAAACAGAAAGTTCTTTACCTTGTACAAATGAAAATAAAATAACGTTTTGTGCCTGAAACAATAATGCTTGGTGTTGACTTGAAAGTGACATTTTAATTTTCATATATTATTGTTTCATGATTAGTTATTTCATTATTACAGTTATAAAATAGTTATTGTTTAATTATTAGTAATTATTATTTATTTGTCGGTAAGCTTGGAGAATAGGGTTGCCACTTGTCCGGTAATTTGAAGGCCTGCCTTGGTCAAAACTTCCTGCCTGGCTTTTCAAATTAGGAAAACCGGGCAGGATTCCCCATGATTGACACAGTGATCAGCCAACCAGTGATCGCCATGTCATAGCCACGCCCCTGATGTCACGGCCTGCCCCCTCCATGTCTCCACTGGCAGAAAAGGTGACAACCCTATCTGAGAAACCTTTTTGCTAGATGGCACTGGACTGTATTTATGTCTTTAAATGTAAATTTGAGATGCTTAAATCCATCATTTCCATCATTATTGGATAAACCAAACACAGAAACCACCACAAAAGATTCAACCAAATCCCAAATCTAATCTGAATCCTAATTTGCATATTAAATTGTAAACAAAACAGCCATAAAATTGCAGCCAATGGAAAAATTGGTTTAAAATGCAGTGACATTGGGTTTGTATTCACTTTAGCAAGACATTTTGGATTTAACAAAATCCAAATCCTGCAAAATAAAAAAAAAGTCCTGAGATAAGGCTGAATCCTGCATTTGGTGCATGCCTTGTTGAAATGCACTTTGCCAATTCTTTTTGTTAGATACAGTAATATGAAGACTGAGATCAAGAAATCTGGGGGGGAAATATTTATATTATCAAACACAAACTTACCTGGATATGGCATCTTCCCATACGTCACTATTTCAAAGATAAGGATGCCAAAGGCCCAGACATCAGTCTTAACGGTGAACTTGTTGTATTTGACTGCTTCTGGTGCTGTCCATTTCAGAGGAAGCTTTGTATCATTTTTTGACTCGTAAACATCATCTCCCTTAAAGTTTGGATAGAAAATATATGAGGAATGTTAAAACAGCAATACCATGGTCCTCTATACTCTCTGTTACATATGTGATACATGATGTGCTTTAAGCAAGATGGCCAACAGAGTGCATTATATAATAAAATGTGCCAACTGGTCTATTGGTTCACAAATGTTGTGTCTCCATTTGCTGTTGTCAGTAATGAAATCACTGACCACAGGCATGTGCCTAAAATATGCATGATATTACTAATGACATCAAGCTCCATCATGGTTGTTCCCATGCATGGATATGTCTCTATTATTTTAAATTATTTCATTTTGAACTAGAGCAGAGAAGGCACTTGACAATTTATCCCAGCTTTTTTTTTTTCTTTCATATAAAAATAAAAATGTCTACATAAAAAAAGGAAATCTTTGCATGCAAATCGGTACAACATTTGAGCTTGAACTTGTACATTTCAAATGTTTGAGTTAATATGGTTAATGATTACTTCTGTGCAATAACCAATGGCCAACATCTGACAAATACTCCATGTTTGCTTTCACAATTGTAATGTACTGGGCCTGCATTTGCTGGCTCTGATGTTGTTAGAAGACACCTCCCAGCATGATTTGACCCTTGATTATATGTTATGAAAATATTCTGGGATTTGTAGTACAGCAAGCATTTTTAGTTGTTGAAAAACTTTGCTTAGAAGTCTCTTTAAAAACCTAAGTCATACGGTACCGTAAAAACTCTGGCTAAGCCAAAATCTGCCACTTTGTAAACACTGTTTTCACCAACAAGCACATTTCTCGCTGCCAGATCTCTATGAATGAAGCTTTGGGTTTCCAGGTAAGCCATTCCTGAGGCCACCTGAGCAGCCATGTCCACCTGGTGAGGAATATGGATTGATGTTCCATTATCATCTGCAAAACAAATTCCAGCATATTTATTCGTTAACTATTACTTGTTTACGTTATTATATATAGATACATAATTATCTGGATTATTATTTGCATCTGATTAAGATACATTTTTGGCCATGATAGGTAGAGATGACACAGATCGCCTCAGGTTGTTAATTTTGTAGCTTACAAGCAGACAGCTGTAATACAAACAAGGGTGGAGGGAGCTGCTGGACCCTACCAATTGGATCTTTGCTCTGGGCCCATCATTGTTAAAAGTGCCAACAATTTTGCGCAGTTGAATACATCGCATACAAGACATTAGAGGGAACACTGAATCTAACACAGGATCTAACCACTATTCAATTCACAACAGACATTTTGAGGCAGTGCCTAATATTAAACAAACCAATAGGTTGTAGGCATTCATAGGCTATTGAGCTATAAGAGCTACAGGTCTATCTCATCCATCTGTGCTAAATGTGATGTAGCAGGTTATACAAGGTTATTCACAGCAAGCAATCAGTTGTTTATACTGTTGTGACTAATGCTCTATTTTGAGCTCTGAGTAATTGGTATTCTCCTATTAGCAGAAGAGGTTCAGTATTTGCCAAAGCAATTCATTATACAGTATTTTACTCACTTTTCTTTCCTGAAACTGCAATATTTCACAAGCTTCCTGACACCAAGTAACAAGACCTTAGCTTGGACAAAAATATCTGCATTTCTCAAGGTAAAGGGCTTTTCTGGTTACTCTGAGTTAGCTAAAATCTCATGTCTGATATTGGTAAAATATTAAATGGAGTTTCTCAGTAAAAATCATTCTTTTCCTTCATGCCATTTTTTTTCTTATTCCAATTTTTTAAATGGGTCAGTGACAGAGTATGCCACGTATATAGCAATTCAAATTTTGTGCAGTTCAAAGCAATCATGACATTACACAGAAACAAAAGAAAAACAATGGAAAAAAAAGGAATGTAGTAGGCCTTTGTATAACATTCTACCAAGGGTGGTATATTTTAAAAGTGATCTTTAGAAAGGGCACTAGCTCTTGCCAGGAACAGAGACTAGGGCATAGACTGTGCAGCGGTGTTACTGTCCTGTGTTTCTATGGTTTCTGCCCGACACTAAAAATAATATTTGGTAGGCATTTTCAAAAGAGGGAAGTACACATAAAGTGTGTGTTGGCTTCTCAAATATCAAATTTCAGTTTAGCATATTGTATATAGGTTTTAAGTAAAGAACATTTGAGTCAAAATCTTTGTGTGTCTTTTCTTATGGTTGGACTCAAGGAATGGTCTCACATTCATTTTGCAAGATATACAGAGAAGCAGAAACAACACATCCTTGCTTATTTCCTCAACTCTGAGGAATGACCATTTCATTAATATAAGCATCACCCATAATGCTCTTTTTACTCCATTGTACTCCACGATTGCTCTTCAGGGCATCCTACTGACTAAAGGGACAGCACATCCCTAAACATCTGCCGGTCTTAATAACTTTGATGACCTTAAAATCTGATTGCACCAAGGTACAAATTGTTGGTAGCTGCAGTTAGGATGGATAGCTATAGCTTAGTGATATCTTTACCATCCTGCACTCATGTATTATTGAGGTAGCATGTAGAGGTTGTAGGGTCACAGCAAAGTGATCAGATGCTATGAATTTATGTATCCTATTTTTTCTGACTGATTGGAGGTACTGGTTGATCTAGTAAGCACAGTCAAGCTGCTTCTTTAATATTTTTTCTTCTGCCTGAACTGACATATTAATGAGATAGTAAGCACAGCAAGGAGTGTTAGGTCAAGCCTATTATATGCCATGTGTTTATTCATGAGTCTCGAATTTGTCCTGTCTCTGTCAAGGTCTTGGTTTATTTAAGAGATATCCCCAAAATAAAAACTATTCATCAAGGTATAAAGAATTTCCTTTATGTTAGAAAAAAACTATGGTGAATTTTTGTGCTTGTGAGGACTAGTATGCTTGTGTAGCATACATGTATATAAAAAACTTATCTGACAAATTACATATTACTAACCACACAAAACTCTAAGGGGTAGATTTATCAAAGAGTGAAGTTAGAGATCTCCACAGTCCGCAGAGTGAAATACCGCCTCTCTCCATTCATTTCTATGAGATTATTAAAGGTGTATTTATCAAAGGGTGATAGTGAAAGTTAATTTCCCATAGATGCATAATTATAGTACAGATATATTTCAGATCCAATGCTTACTTTGGAGATAAGTAAGCAGACTTCCATGTATCATGAGTTCAGTTATTATATATACCGGCTCTTCCAAAGTACAAACTGCATAAAGTTGGATAAGTTTTGGATGTCTAAGGTTCTTCATGAACTGTGCCTCTCGTAAGAAATCCTGTGGATTCATGGATCCTGAAAACAACAGAAAGAAGAAAATTAAACAGTGTTACTAAAACTTATAATAACAAACTATTGGCACCGAAGTCATGTTTATATAGTTTCATTTGCTTCCTGTAATCTAAAGAAATCTTCTGAACTGTGAAAAGGCTAAAGTGGGCCATAGATGCACATATAATAGCCCTAGTGATGAACAGTTGGCTAGCGGTCATTAGTTTTAATGCAACAATCTAAAACAAACCATTCAGATTTAAATTATAGGATTATGGTAGGGTAAATAACAAATAAGACAATGTTCTGCCCATTAATTGACAATTAGCAGTAGTATAAAAGTTATGTCCTGGAAATAGTTATACTCTTCCCTCTGTATTCGTCAGTGCCCAGGCTGGTGCTTGTTTTACAGGACATGTTGGAGACCTCTTTTTCTTTCTCTGCAAAGCCTATTGTTCTGATTGGCCTGATTTAATGTTTGCAGATTACAGTATGTATGTACACTAATGTATAAAAAGGTAACTTACCTGTTTTTAAAGTCTTTATAGCTACTGGTATAGTATTGTTCCATAGTCCTTCCCATACTTCACCAAATTGCCCTTGGCCAAGTTTTTTTAAACGCTTAAGAGAATTTCTGTCAATTTCCCAGTGATCTGCAGTATGGTAACACAGGTCAGGAGGAAGAGGTATTGCTGTCTATGAATAAAATGGAAAAAAGTTAAGTGACTTGTATGTAGTACATACTGCATGAGACTGTTAAAAATCCTTTAATTCAGAGTACATTATATCACCTGACAATCATACTCCTAGAATGAAGGAGAATTTCATGGTAAACCTTTCTAAACTATCTTGCACACGTATGAACAGGTATCATTTATAAATAAAATGGGCAAATCTGCACCTGAGCAGTAACCAAGGCAAAGATGTTTGCTTTTAGTGTTTTACCTGCAGTTAGTGTTTATAAATAGGCCCTGTGCAGTGTACTTACATTAATAAATTATCCTTATTATGTTGAAAAGCAGAAATTCGGCTCTTAGTTGCCAGGAGCGGCATTTTTGATGCCCCTGGCAACCAGGGGGGCGCTGACGCCTGAGAAGAGTGCCTCAACTCGCCTCATTGGTGGAGCGCCCCTGGCCATACCAGCAAGGACCATGCCAAAGACTGCCATGATCTCTCTCCCCCAGCCTTGCATCTGCAATAGTAAATGGTTCCCAGATGGTGGTCTGTGTTACTAAGCAGCCAATTATGCTGAAATTGTGGAAAAAACCCTTTACTTTGTGGGAAAATATGGTAATTTGCAGCAATAGTCCCCCTTATGAAGCCACCATGAGAAATTGTGGTACGCACAAGGAATTTTGTGTGAAAACATAAAATTTTGTATACATTATACAGCACACACTAGTTTAAAAAGTGCGCACATAGCCGAGAAGGAATTAGAGGGAACATTGTTTTTGAGATGTTTTTCTGCCTTGTACGGTGCACTTACATTAATAAATGATCCTTATTATGTAAATGATAAAGATAAACAGTAAAACGAAGAACTAACTGCCAACTGGTGATTCTGAACTAGTGATGGGCGATAAAATTCGCCTGGCACGAATTTGCTGCGAATTTCCGAGTTTTGTTGGCAGCAAATAAATCCGTGAAAATTCGCCGGTGAAAACTCGTTGGCGTCAATTTCTGATTTTTTCGTGAAAACGTTCAAATTGCATGATTTTTTTCGTGAAAACTTTCAAATTGCACGATTTTTCGGTGAAAACGCTCGATTTTTTCGTGACAACGTTCGAAATGCTAGATTTTTTTTGTGAAACGTTCGAATTGCTCGATTTTTTACTGGAAACGTTCGAATTGCTCAATTTTTTTGTGGAAACATTCAAATTGCTAGATTTTTTCGTGGAAACTTTCAAATTGCTAGATTTTTTCGTGAAAACTTTCGAATTTCAAAAAAAATTTTTATAGGTATATTATAAATTAAATATATCACAGGAATTTCAGCCAAAAAATTATAATACTGTCTTTGTTCCAAAGTAATTTTTGCAAAAAGTTATCCTTTATTGGGAGCCCTACCATCTTTAAATGGGAAAAATACTATATTTAAACGTAATCTTTCGTTCTTATGAAAGTGAGATATGGACAGTATGGTTCAAAATGTTGTGGGCTGGATTCCTTAGGTGGCCTCCATGCAGTAAGCAGGGCTCCCTCTATTTACAGGCACTTCCTAAATACATTTGGCAATTCTTGTCAGGTGCTCAGGGCTGGGAGGGATTAGCACGTTCCTGTAACAGTCTGTATAAAAGAAGTGTAGTGCTATAGTAAACTGCTTTTTATTTAGCAGTTATAGCTACTTTCCTTTGTGGGCTGATACCACAGATGAGCTCTATTTCTCAGGGGCAAGCCCAAGCAGCGGGGTGGAGGCAGAGTGTAGTGTAACTGTAACTGTGTGCAATGCACAAGAGATTGGGCTCCAGTAGTTTTATTTTGCTTAAAGAATAAACTGAGTTTATTAACCAAAACCAGAGTTCACAATGGAGCATGGAACATAGAGTAACACATAGATCAATCAATGTAACAAGGTATACTCATTGTATTAAACATAGAATGACTCTCTGCAAAGTAAAGAGTACACATAGAGAGCTAGGCAGCATGTCAGAAGGTATTTCCCCAAACTTCAGGATTACCTTAGGTGGAACTCAGAAGACTACAGATGAAGCCAGAACGGATTGTACATCTGGCGCGCTGTAACGTTAGTTAATTGCCAGCAAGTGCGATATCTTAAAATGTCCCGTCGCATTTATCGCAGTTACCTGCATGCAGTTCCAGCTATGGCCACTAGATGGCGCCAAGCGCAAGGTATTTCTTTAGCTGCCGACCGGCTTCAGTGAGTCCCAGTGCAGAACGATCGTGACATGCTCTCAATGTGAGCTACAGAAAGGGGGCTCTTCAGGTGCTCACAAACAGAATAAAAATCATTTGAATAGAAGTGTGATTATGTGCACATTACTAGGAAAGAAGATCTGCAGAGTATAAGTGCTGAGGAAGTAAAAAAATTTTTTTAATAAATTAAAAAAGAATTAAAAAATATATAAATAAATAATCAAAAGTAAGTCCCAATGCCTCTTCCATCCACCCCTGAGCTTAATTTTCCCCATTACTATGCCCTGATTATTATTATTTTTTTAATGTGTGAATTACATCACAGATAAAGTAAAGTCTTAAACAGGCATTTATCAGTAGTATTGTGGTGGCGCATTTGGTTAGGTGTTTGCTTTTGCTGCCAAAGGTACTGGGTTCAATACCCATCTATACCCGAAGTCCAACAATTTTCTGTAATTGATATTTAAAATGATACTGTACATTTTACAACATATTAGGCTCAATCATGTATATTAAAGACAATAAGGAATGAAAATTCTAATTAGAGAAATGAATAAAATTAAAGGCAGAAAAGGGAATTGAACTCATATGAATTCATGACCTCTTACTTTAAATGCAAACACTTAAGCCATTTGGCCACCAGTAATTTGGCTAATGTGCAGCAGTCAAAACTATCCCTTATCTGTGATGTACTGAAAAGCAGAAGCTGCAGCATCAACTAAATATCAATATACATATGAAGGGCAAAATTGCCACAATACCTGGAAAAACTTAATCCACACGTAAATGAAGAGAAGCTTAATGTGCTGCTAATACCTGGCCAACTACAGTGTGTATGTGGAAATGCTGCTGCTGACATTTTAAAAATTACTGCTGCTACTCTTGGTGTTTTATTCCTCTATAGGGACAGGTGACTCTGCCTTTTTTTACCAAAAATTCGCAAAACAGTGGGTAAAGCATTGCATTCTTGCAAGTGACTTTTTCCAAACTGCATGACTTTATTTACTGTATATTACAGTTTATGAACATTGTATCATGGCAAAATATTTCACCCATTGTTTTTCTCAACTACTGTTTCATAAAATGTTTAATACACTCCACTGCGTCTGTCAGTAAACAGTGGAGCGTAGGTAGACCAAGTAACATAACTAGAGGGGGGTGAGTCCTAGTGCAGCCGGGCCGGGGTTGCCACCTTGCCAGTATTTTACTGGCCTGGCCGGTAAAAATAATGGTTGATCCCAATGGTATTAATAGGGAAAAAAGATAAATATATAGGAAGGCCGATATTTTTTTCTGGAAAAGATGGCAACCCTATCCCCCCCCCCCGTACGATATTTTCTTCCAGGAAATTAGCGGTGCATGAGCCGCCGGGGGGCCCTGAGGGGGTGATGGCCCTGGCCAGGCCCGGACTGGCAAACTGTGGGTTCTGGCAAATGCCAGAGGGGCTGCTATAAGATCCCATAGAAAGTCAGTATTTAGTGGGCTGGTGGGGCTGTTTGGGCCTCTATGTGGGCTGATTGGGCCTCTGTGTACCTGAAATGCCAGGGCCTATTTTAATTCTCAGTCCGCACCTGGCCCTGACCCGATTGCACCCCCTGCTCCCCCGGTAGTTGCACCACTAGGTTGACCAAAAAACATGAAAGCAGTTATTTTCAGGCTGACGTCCACTCTGCTGTATGTTTCTCTACACAAGCACAAGCTGTGCAGATGAAAAGAGCTGGGGCAGGGAGCTCCATTGCTTCTCTTAGCTTGCAAACTGCAAAAAATATGCAGCCAGGAAGCAGCAGAGCTAACGCTCCATGTGCGATCCATAACTGATGAGTGCCCTAGAGGACCACACTGAGAGATTAGTGACAGCCGTGCATACTGATCATGAAACCCTTAAATCTTTTATGCCTTTTCAAAGACTTATAAAATAGGTCCAGAAGAGTCAAAATTCACCTCCAAGGAGTCCCGGAGACTGAGACAGACTTAGAACAAATTTTCACTCAATCTTTACGAAACTCGCAAAAGTACCACTGGAGCCTTCCATCTTACCTGTAAACATATTATTCCCATATTTGCCCCCGCTACACTGAAAAAAGTAGTAGGCTAATGACAGATGTCACCCAGCGGCCTCGAATGGCGATCTATGAGTTCTGCCAAATGCCAGAGGGGCTGCTGTAATTTCCCATAGACAGTTATTATTTAGTGGGCTGCTTGGGCCTCTGTGTACTTTAAATGACAGGACCATTGCTGAGACTCCTCACATACTTGTCTGAAACTGTAACGAGATCACTTAGCTCTAAACCATCCCCCACTCCTCTCACAGGTAATCCCAACAATCAGAAAGCCAGCAGCTACTATATGTTTCCCCCTTAACAAATGTTAATTACACTTTACACTTCCTAGCAGGACACTGAGACACAGTGGAGAGGGGGTTGGGCAGGTAGTATCAACAGCCCCATTCCTGCTGCTCTGCTTTGTGCCAATGGGAACACACTAAGAGCAAGGGAACACAGACCCCTGATTTGTGGAGAGGCCTTCTAGATTTTCATTTGAATGGTCTCACACTTTCATTACCTGCCACTGAGTTTAGCACATTGAGGCACTCATCAGTTATGGATCACACATGGAGCGTTAGCTCTGCTGCTTCCTGGCTGCATATTTTTTGCAGTTTGCAAGCTAAGAGAAGCAATGGAGCTCCCTGCCCTAGCTCTTTTCATCTGCACAGCTTGTGCTTGTGTAGAGAAACATACAGCAGAGTGGACGTCAGCCTGAAAATAACTTTCATGTTTTTTGGTCAACCTAGTGGTGCAACTACCGGGGGAGCAGGGGGTGCAATCGGGTCAGGGCCAGGTGCGGACTGAGAATTAAAATAGGCCCTGGCATTTCAGGTACACAGAGGCCCAATCAGCCCACATAGAGGCCCAAACAGCCCCACCAGCCCACTAAATACTGACTTTCTATGGGATCTTATAGCAGCCCCTCTGGCATTTGCCAGAACCCACAGTTTGCCAGTCCGGGCCTGGCCAGGGCCATCACCCCCTCAGGGCCCCCCGGCGGCTCATGCACCGCTAATTTCCTGGAAGAAAATATCGTACGGGGGGGGGGGGATAGGGTTGCCATCTTTTCCAGAAAAAAATATCGGCCTTCCTATATATTTATCTTTTTTCCCTATTAATACCATTGGGATCAACCATTATTTTTACCGGCCAGGCCAGTAAAATACTGGCAAGGTGGCAACCCCGGCCCGGCTGCACTAGGACTCACCCCCCTCTAGTTATGTTACTTGGTCTACCTACGCTCCACTGTTTACTGACAGACGCAGTGGAGTGTATTAAACATTTTATGAAACAGTAGTTGAGAAAAACAATGGGTGAAATATTTTGCCATGATACAATGTTCATAAACTGTAATATACAGTAAATAAAGTCATGCAGTTTGGAAAAAGTCACTTGCAAGAATGCAATGCTTTACCCACTGTTTTGCGAATTTTTGGTAAAAAAAGGCAGAGTCACCTGTCCCTATAGAGGAATAAAACACCAAGAGTAGCAGCAGTAATTTTTAAAATGTCAGCAGCAGCATTTCCACATACACACTGTAGTTGGCCAGGTATTAGCAGCACATTAAGCTTCTCTTCATTTACGTGTGGATTAAGTTTTTCCAGGTATTGTGGCAATTTTGCCCTTCATATGTATATTGATATTTAGTTGATGCTGCAGCTTCTGCTTTTCAGTACATCACAGATAAGGGATAGTTTTGACTGCTGCACATTAGCCAAATTACTGGTGGCCAAATGGCTTAAGTGTTTGCATTTAAAGTAATAGGTCATGAATTCATATGAGTTCAATTCCCTTTTCTGCCTTTAATTTTATTCATTTCTCTAATTAGAATTTTCATTCCTTATTGTCTTTAATATACATGATTGAGCCTAATATGTTGTAAAATGTACAGTATCATTTTAAATATCAATTACAGAAAATTGTTGGACTTCGGGTATAGATGGGTATTGAACCCAGTACCTTTGGCAGCAAAAGCAAACACCTAACCAAATGCGCCACCACAATACTACTGATAAATGCCTGTTTAAGACTTTACTTTATCTGTGATGTAATTCACACATTAAAAAAAAAAATAATAATCAGGGCATAGTAATGGGGAAAATTAAGCTCAGGGGTGGATGGAAGAGGCATTGGGACTTACTTTTGATTATTTATTTATATATTTTTTAATTCTTTTTTAATTTATTACATTTTTTTTTTTTACTTCCTCAGCACTTATACTCTGCAGATCTTCTTTCCTAGTAATGTGCACATAATCACACCTCTATTCAAATGATTTTTATTCTGTTTGTGAGCACCTGAAGAGCCCCCTTTCTGTAGCTCACATTGAGAGCATGTCACGATCGTTCTGCACTGGGACTCACTGAAGCCGGTCGGCAGCTAAAGAAATACCTTGCGCTTAGAATGGAAAAATTGTTCAGGCGCCACCTGGTGTTCATTACTGGAATTGCGCCTCTTTTCATTTTCACTCTAATGATTTCTAAACGTCGGCACAGCGTGTTTCCCTGCACTTAACGCGACCAGCGCGTTTATCTTGATGAGCTACAGCGCGTTAGATGTACAATCCGTTCTGGCTTCATCTGTACATACTTCCCTGAGCCTAACACTTAGGCCCTACTATGGGGTCAGTAATACCCGGGACCTTAATCCCTCTAATATCCTCGTCAGAGCTTGGAGCTGCTCAACTACATACCCTATCTATCACTCCTAGAGTGATCTATTAAAGGGTATAACTATCACTTCCTGTGAGAAATTGTGCCTGCGTCCTGTCCGGCGCAGGCGCGTGACGCGGGACGGCGGCGGTCGCTGGCGCAAGGACGCGGGCGAAAACGCCTATGACGTCTGCGACGTCAGCGCAAAGACATCAGTTTGGCGCCAAAGTAACAATATTTAAACCTGGTTCTGACTGAGATGCATTGCCTGGTTATTAGGTTGTTTGAACTGAAACCCTAGCGTCTCTGAACTTATTGAATTCCTGTTATCGACCCTTGCCTGGACCCGGACTTGATTCCTGCTGCCTGTCTCGACTTATCTGCCTGTCTTATCGTTTACGAATCTCGCTGCTTGCCTTCTGACCTTGGACCTCCTGACTACGACTCTGCCTAATCCCTTGTACTTCGCTTATCGTCTCATTGGCTACTCTCCACAACCCTGCTCCCTGTTCCACTCCAGGTGGGTAGCGGTTGTGTGAGGCGCTTGTGGGTTCACTATCTACTGCTCCAGCTCCTTCTACGACTGGATTATACTGGTGAGTCTGACAGTATAACCAGGCCAAAAGGATGGATCCAGCTGAAGGGGCGTCTCCGTTTGCTGTCCTAACTCAACAGCTGTCTTCTCTCACGCAAGCTGTTCGGGAGCTGCAAAGTGGCTATTCGCAGCTACAGGAGCATATTAGGACCCATCCGCCAGCTGTACTCCCTTCCACGGCCGCTGCAACTCCTCCTGCTCCAACAGAAGTCCAGGTGATTACCTCGGAAATCTCTGAACCCAAAGTGGCCTTTCCAGAGAAATTTGCTGGTGACCGAAAGGTGTTCCGGAACTTCAGGAGCAACTGTAAGCTGCTGTTCTCGCTCAAACCCCACACATACCCTACTGAGCAAACCCGGGTTGGGGTTATTATTTCTTTCCTCAAGGGAGAACCACAGACTTGGGCCTTCCGTCTCATGGATCGTCACAGTCCTGTATTGGCCACAGTGGATTCTTTCTTTGATGCAATGGCAGTTATTTTTGATGATCCACACAGAGCCACTACTGCCGAGGCCACCCTGCGTGCCCTGAAGCAAGGGATCCGTCCAGCGGAAGATTACACGCTGGAATTCCGGCAATGGGCAGATGATACTGAATGGAACCCGGCAGCGCTAAAGAACCAGTATCGTTTTGGACTTTCACCCGAATTAAAGAATGAATTAGCCCGTACTGGCATCCCTGACAGTTTGGAGGACCTCATCCTCCTTTCTATCCAACTGGATCAGAGGCTCAGGGAACGCAGAGAGGAAGAAAAGGCTGAGAAAGCAGGCCTTCCACCTCAGACTTGGATGTTACCATCCGCTCCTCCTCCTATCCGAATGCCTTCTACATTTTCTCTAGCTGTTCCTCCACCCGTCTTCAGTGCAGCTCCAGAGCCTATGCAGATTGGAGCCATTAGATCTGCATTAACTCCAGAGGAGCGTATCAGACGTCGCAGACTTAACCTCTGCCTCTATTGTGGACAAGCAGGTCATTTGCTTCGGGGTTGTCCGACCCGCCCAATGGGTAAGAGGATGTTTGGTAAAGACTTTTCCGGTTGCCATGTTCCTGTGCCTCTCCTGACAGTCTCTTTATCTTTGCAGTGGGGAGACAAGCGGGTAGAACTTCAAGCAATTCTTGACTCTGGGGCCAGCGGGTGTTTCCTGGACAATAAAGTGGCACTACAGTTCCAGATACCGCTCCAGTCCAAAAAGAATCCCATAGCTCTTCGTGTGGCAGATGGTTCTCTGATTACTTCAGGCCCTGTGGTGCAAGAGACTGTCTCACTTTTTGTTTTGTTAAATAAAGGGCATGCTGAAGTCATGAACTTTGATGTGGTTTCTTCTCCTTTATTTCCCGTCATCTTGGGATTACCCTGGTTGCAGAAACACAACCCGTCCATCAACTGGGCTACCGGTGAAGTAAACTTTCTTTCAAATTTTTGTTCTTCTAAATGTATTTCTTCTTCAAATAGAGTCTGTTCTTTATCCCCTGCCTCTGAAATCCATGACCTTCTTCCTCAAGCGTATTGGGAGTTTACGGACGTTTTCAATAAAAGACTCATTAAGGCCGTGCATTGACTACCGGGATTTGAACAAAATTACAGTCAAAAATCATTACCCACTTCCTCTCATTCCAGAATTATTTTAATGTTTGGCGGAGGCTAAGATTTTTTCAAAGCTGGATCTCCGAGGCGCATACAATCTTGTCAGAATAAGAGAAGGCGATGAATGGAAGACGGCTTTTCGTACTCGTTACGGGCATTTTGAATACCTGGTCATGCCCTTCGGTCTCTGCAACGCTCCTGCAACGTTTCAACATTTTGTTAATGATGTATTCAAAGACTTCCTTGATATATTTGTCATTATATATTTGGATGATATCCTTGTTTTTTCTAATTCATTGGAAGAACATAGATTACATTTAAAGAGGGTCCTGGCACGTCTGCGCACTCATCAGCTGTATGCTAAGATCGAGAAATGTGTGTTTGAACAAACATCTGTGGACTTTTTGGGTTTCTTAATTTCTCCTCAGGGAATCCAGATGGACTCCAGGAAGATCTCTGCAATTCTTGACTGGCCAATTCCGTCTTCCAAAAAAGCTGTTCAACGTTTTATTGGTTTTGCAAATTTTTACAGAAAATTTATAAAGAATTTTTCTCAAGTCATCCTTCCAATTACCGAGTTGACTCGCAATAATCAAACGTTTTGTTGGTCACCACAGGCTCAGGGGGCTTTTGAGAAACTGAAGACACTCTTCACTTCGGGCCCAATTCTTCACCATCCAGACGTTTCCCTTCCTTTCACCTTGGAAGTTGACGCTTCAGAACTTGCGGTGGGTGCTGTGTTGTCGCAGAGAACTGGAATTCAAGAGGATCTTCATCCTGTTGCTTTTTTTTCTCGTAAGTTGGCCAAAAGCGAATGTAATTATGATGTAGCTGACCGTGAATTACTTGCTATCAAGCTGGCACTTGAAGAGTGGAGGTATCTCCTTGAAGGGTCTAAACATCCGATTCTTATCTTTACGGATCATAGAAATTTGGAGTATCTACGTTCGGCCAAGAGGTTGAGGCCTAGACAAGCAAGGTGGGCTTTATTTTTTATGCGATTTAATTTTCATCTCACATACCGACCTGGGTCAAAAAATGTTAAGGCGGATGCTTTATCACGAATGTTCTCTCCTGAAGACGAGGTTCCTCTGGCTCCTGAGACGATTTTAAACTCTAATAATCTCCTCTTGCTACAGTCTACTCTCGTAGATGGAATTAAAGAGGCATCCATAAACATTTGTGAACCATCATTAGTTCCCAAGGAGGGTTTTCTTCTTCATCAAGGCAAAATTTTTGTTCCGGAACAAATGCGTTTAGAAGTCCTTAAGAATATTCATGATTCCAAATTGGCGGGTCATCCAGGTATCAAAAAGACCATTATTTTGGCTAAGAGATTATTTTGGTGGCCTGGGATGGCTAAAGACTGTTTTAAGTTTGTCTCATCATGTGAAGTTTGCACCAGATCCAAGGACTCTCATTCTAGGCCTATTGGTCTTCTTCAACCACTGCCAGTGCCTTCTCGTCCGTGGGGATCAGTTTCTTTGGACTTCATTTCTGATTTACCATTGTCCTGTGATTGTTCCACTATTGTTGTTTTTGTTGACCGTTTAACTAAGATGGCTCATTTTAAGTCTTTACCAAGACTTCCTTCTGCCTCTGAGACTGCTGATACCTGCTCATCATTCCTCCATCAGTCAGTCTCCTTTCTTCGCAAACTATGGTCTTCATCCAGTAACTTTTCCCTCTGCCATTGTTGCTGATATTTTAGTTCCTGCTGTCAAGGACCGATTAACTTTTTTGTCCAATAATTTTCTGAAACTCCAAGAAAACATGAAGAAGGCTCAACAAAACTTTAAAACTTATGCTGATCGGAGACGGAGAGGTGACCCAGAGTTCAAGGTGGGTGACTGTGTATGGTTGTCAACTGTTAACCTCAAGCTTTCTTGTCCCAGTAGGAAGTTGGGTCAACGTTTCCTGGGTCCTTTTCCCATTATTCGTTAGATTGATCCTGTGGCTTTCCAGCTTAAACTTCCAGCATCCTGGCACATTCATCCAGTGTTTCATGCTGCACTTCTGAAACCGGCCTCAGCGTTTCGATTTCCTGGGCGTACGGCTCCTCCTCCGCTTCCTGTTGTGGTCGATGGCCAAGAAGAATTTGAGGTCGAGGAGATCTTGGATTCCAGGTTAAGAGGCAAGCGTCTCCAGTACCTGGTAAGATGGAAGGGTTATGGTCCGGAAGAGAATTCTTGGGAACCAGCTTCTAACATCCACGCTCCGGAGTTACTGGAAAAATTCCATGGAACTTACCCATGTAAGCCTTCTGGTTGTCGCGTCCTGAGGCCGCTCCTTGATGGGGGGCAATGTGAGAAATTGTGCCTGCGTCCTGTCCGGCGCCGGTGCGTGACGCCGGCGACGGGCGCGAAGGCGCGAAGGCGGTCGCTGGCGCAAGGACGCGGGCGAAAACGCCTATGACGGACGTGCTGGCGTCAGTTCTGCGACGTCAGCGCAAAGACGCCAGTTTGGCGCCAAAGTAACAATATTTAAACCTGGTTCTGACTGAGATGCATTGCCTGGTTATTAGGTTGTTTGAACTGAAACCCTAGCGTCTCTGAACTTATTGAATTCCTGTTATCGACCCTTGCCTGGACCCGGACTTGATTCCTGTTGCCTGTCTCGACTTATCTGTCTGTCTTATCGTTTACAAATCTCGCTGCCTGCCTTCTGACCTCGGACCTCCTGACTACGACTCTGCCTAATCCCTTGTACTTCGCTTATCGTCTCATTGGCTACTCTCCACAACCCTGCTCCCTGTTCCACTCCAGGTGGGTAGCGGTTGTGTGAGGCGCTTCTGGGTTCACTATCTACTGCTCCAGCTCCTTCTATGACTGGATTATACTGGTGAGTCTGACAACTTCCTATACTCAGGCTGAGTCCCACCACCCCTAAGCTCTGTGGCCTAACAGAGGAAAGGTTCAGCAGCAATGGCCCTGACCTCATGGTTCTCAAGCCGTTTATATTATGCCACAGTGCCATCTACCATCCACTATGAGAATTACAGGGGTTACATAAGCATAAGGTCCCCATAAGGACCTTTTAGGCGTCCATATAACTAGGGATGTGCCTGTCTGTAATGTGTAAGGGTGTCTAAGATTTTCACATCCCTACATTCTCTCCCTGGTGAATTCCTTCCGTCCCGGCAAGGAAACGTTCAAAGAGTAAATACTGAAAATATAGCAGTTAAGGCACATCATGCAAGAAACCTTTTCAGATACCAAAAATACATTGCACTTAGCTATATGTATTGCATTTCTATACCATTACCTTATAACCTCTTTGGGGAAACTCTCCTGAGTAACCCAGGTACAATGGCATAGCTGAAAGGAAACATATCAATAGCAACAGTTTCATTCATGGCAGGTAAACTTTGTCAGTAAACACCTACAAAGAAAGGTACAAGTTAGACATACTGCATTTCAAACACATCAGTATTCTAGTCCATCAAATAGTCGATCTCACAGTTCTCTTATGGTTCCATGTCTTATAACACACAGGCATCATATGTACCAATCTAGCATGAGCATCAATTAGACTCATCACTGTCGGAGAAGGGCCAAAATATCCAGGCACTTCATAGCAGGGCCTACCCACAGTGTCATAAGTGAATAGTTGGGGAGGCCTCCTAACCCGATCACCTCTTCTCAATTCGCCAGTGTTAGGTATGTTAGATCCTCTGAACCCAGCTGAGTCCAAATTCAAACCCCCCTGCACATCTGTGTCATGGGCTTAGTTCTCTTGAGAATCAGGCTGAAATGGAGGAGCATCAATATCAAATTCACCTCCTTGAGGTATAATGTCACATCCTCCACCTGATGCAAGCGATTCTCCACTGTCAGTTGTAGGTAGCACTCCTTCTCCTCTTTCATCGGCGTTTAGAGCCACACCTGTATCCTCCACCACATCGGGATCAGTAATCATCTGAGGAATTTGGGGCACAGGAAGTAAGTGGTTTCGATGCCAAGCCTTGACTCTTCCATCCGGACTCTGAATCCGATACACCGGAATACTGGGTAGCTTGCTTACTACTTCAAACAACTCCTTCCCCCACCTATCAGCCAGCTTATGCTTTGCATTGGGGCCTAAGTTTCGCAAGAGCACTTTATCTCCAGGCTTCAATTCTCTGTACTGTACTTTAGCATCAAAACGTTGTTTATTCCCAGCATTGACCTTTGCAGCATTTTCCTCAGCCAGGCGATAAGCTTCCTTCAAACTGGTCCGAAGGCAATTCACATACTGATAGTGCTCCTTACATCCAATTACATCAGTGGAAACCCCCAGTTGAACATCAATAGGTTATCGCGCTTCCCTTCCAAACATAAGAAAATAGGGCAAAAACCCAGTAGACTCATGCCGGGTACAATTATAGGAGTGAACTAAAGCACTTACATGACGGCTCCAAGAGGGTTTGTCTGTGGCCGAAAGAGTACCCAGCATGTCCAACAGTGTTCGATTAAATCTCTCAGGAAGAGCATCCCCTTCAGGATGATAGGGAGTCGTGCGACCAATAGGTCTAGCAGCTCCTTTATCAACCGACTCTCAAAATCTCTTCCTTGATCAGAGTGAAGCCGATTGGGTAGACCATAATAGTTACATAGTTACATAGTTACATAGTTAAATTGGGTTGAAAAAAGACAAAGTCCATCAAGTTCAACCCCTCCAAATGAAAACCCAGCATCCATACACACACCCCTCCCTACTTTTAATTAAATTCTATATACCTATACTAACTATAGAGCTTAGTATCACAATAGCCTTTGATATTATGTCTGTCCAAAAAATCATCCAAGCCACTCTTAAAGGCATTAACTGAATCAGCCATCACAACATCCCCCAGCAGTGCATTCCACAACCTCACTGTCCTGACTGTGAAGAACCCCTTACGTTGCTTCAAATGAAAGTTCTTTTCTTCTAGTCTAAAGGGGTGACCTCTGGTATGGTGATCCTCTTTATGGCTAAAAAGGTCCCCTGCTATTTGTCTATAATGTCCTCTAATGTACTTGTAAAGTGTAATCATGTTCCCTCGCAAGCGCCTTTTTTCCAGAGAAAACAACCCCAAGTCTACCCTCATAATTTAAGTCTTCCATCCCTCTAACCAATTTAGTTGCACATCTCTGCACTCTTTCCAGCTCATTTATATCCCTCTTAAGGACTGGAGTCCAAAACTGCACTGCATACTCCAGATGAGGCCTTACCAGGGACCTATAAAGAGGCATAATTATGTTTTCATCCCTTGAGCTAATGCCCTTTTTTATAGACAGAACTTTATTTGCTTTAGTAGCCACAGAATGACTTTGCCCAGAATTAGATAACGTGTTATCTACAAAGACCCCTAGATCTTTCTCATTTAAGGAAACTCCCAACACACTGCCATTTAGTGTATAACTTGCATTAATATTATTTTTGCCAAAGTGCATAACCTTGCATTTATCAACATTGAACCTCATTTTACAGTTTGCTGCACAGTTTTCCAATTTAGACAAATCACTCTGCAAAGTGGCAGCATCCTGCATGGAACCTATAGTTCTGCACAATTTAGTATCATCTGCAAAAATAGAAACAGTACTTTCAATGCCCACCTCCAGGTCATTAATAAACAAGTTGAAAAGCAAGGAACCTAGTACAGAGCCCTGCGGTACTCCACTAACAACACTGGTCCAATTAGAAAATGTTCCATTTACCACCACTCTTTGTAGTCTATCTTTTAGCCAGTTCTCTGTCCAGGTACAAATACTATGTTTTATGTGGCACTGTATCAAATGCTTTAGCAAAGTCTAAGTAAATCACATCCAATGCCATCCCAGAATCGAGGACAAAGAACTTGTCCCATAACACCTTAGCCACCGTGGCAGCTTTCTGGTCCTTAGTGGGGTAGGCTTTAGCATATCGAGTGTAATGATCAGTTACAACTAGTATGTTTCCTATGCCACTAGAATCTTTATCAATACACAGAATGCAGACTAAATCCAACAGCTCATGGCTCTTTAAATGTTCTATGGGAGCAGCCCGAGTGGGTAAAGACTTTCTTTGCAAACAAGGGACACAACGCCTACAGTAATCGACCACCACCTCTCTCATTCTCCGTCAGAAAAACCTATCACGGATCAGACCATAAGTCTTTTCCACCCAAAAATGACCGTTTGTCATGTAGGCTCCTCAAAACAATCCGCCAGTAGGTTTGGGGTAGCACCAACTGCCTCCTTTCCGGGTGGTCATGAAACAACTGAACCCTGTAGAGGCTCCCATCAATAAACTTCAATTTATCCCATTCCTTCAGGAATATCCGACTTTCCTTAGGTATAGTCTTTCTCATAAGCTCAGGATTTCTCCTAGCGACAGCCTCGCGGACATGCTGAACCACCGGATCTCTCTTTTGCTCCCGAATCATATCACCAGTGTTCAGTTGAAGACTAGTGATGGGCGAATTTGCGCCGTTTCGCTTCGCCGAAAAACTAGCGAATTTCGCGCGAAATTCGCGAAATGGCGAAAAATTTTCTTTAGAGTTTGGAAGGCTTCCTCACAATCTGTGGACCACCTGGCTTTAACTGAAGGCTGGAAGGAATTGGTCTCCTTGGGGGCATGTCCTGCCAACAATCCATTTAAGGGATGAGCAAGTTTGGAATATCCTTCGACAAATCTCCGATAATATCCACAGAACCCCAGGAAGGATCTAAGTTCAGTCACATTGTTAGGCCGTGGCCAATCTCGAACAGCTGCGACTTTCTCGGGGTCAGTAGCAATCCCTTCAGCAGATACAATGTGCCCCACAAACTTCACTACCTTACGAGCGAACTTGCATTTATCGACAGAGAGCTTCAGATCCTCCTGCCGAAGGCAGTCCAGGACATTAAACAACCTGGTATCGTGTTCCTCCAAGGTGGAACCAAACACAATTATATCATACAAGTATACTATGCAATGTCTGGGAGTCAAATTGCCCAACACCTTCTCCATGAGACGCTGAAAGGTTGCAGGAGCCCCGCTTATACCCTGAGGCATGCGGGTAAACTCATAGAACCCCAATGGGCAGATGAAAGCTGTCTTCTCTTGATCATCCCTACTCATGGGAATCTGATAATAAGTAAGTCCATCACAGAGAACCATGCACTACCATGTAATGCATCCAGGGCCTCATCAATACGGGGCAAAGTATACTGATCCGGGACAGTGCGTCTATTTAGTGTTCGATAATCCACACACAGACAAACACTACCATTTTTCTTTCATACAATCACAATTGGGGAAGCATACGGGCTGCGTGATTCAACGATTATCCGTTGATCCGCCATCTTTTCCAAATACTTCCGAACATCCTCCAGATCACGAGGGGGTATTCGCCTAGACCTCTCATCACTCAATCAGATACTATGCTCTGCATGTTTAGCGCAGCCGACATCCATCTCATCTACTGAGAAAACATCCCGGTACATTGATAACTTCTGCTCAAACATATGACGATGTTCCACGGGATCATCAGCCTCCTCCAGATTAAAAGTAAGTTTAGTGTCCACTGTCCCCATTCGGACCGAACATGGATTCACACTGTCCACCGGGTAACAATGCCCAACTGTATGCCATGCAGGAATGATGACGGTATGGAAGGTGATATTTTTAACCGTAACCACATCAGTTCGGGGACACTTGCGCCGATAGTCTTTCCTCTCAGGAACTATCTCCCAACCATTTCAGGCAGCTTCGTGTGGGTCGGTCTCCAGTAAGAAATAACTGCCGGGGGTAGCAGACACAATCTCCACATACACTCGCAGACTTTGGACTCCCCCTGGAGGGATCTCTACTGAATGCCAAGGATTTCCTACACAACCCCCAGGTGACTCCGGGGCAAAGGTCTGGCAAATCTCCTGCAGCTCTGGAGATAAAGGCAACACAGTTAGTGGGGTACCCTCCCTGGGTTGGAGGAACCGGAGGAAAGCCTCCTCTACAGCCTTCACATTGGAGCCTACAATCACGGGGGCAGCCTCCTTACCTCCAGGTGGAGGACTCACGTAAGCCACGACAGTGATAGGTGGGCCATTGTCCCCTACAAGTCCAGGGATGTGCAGTTGTACTTCCACACAGCCATCCATATAGGTGGGGCCCGTCCCCACACCGAATACGGGTACTGGACCCACAGTTTGCAATGGGAGGTGGCTGAGATGTTGAAGATAGAACGGCTGGTGTATAATAGTCAATTGGGAGCTCGTGTCAAATAACGCGGTGGTCGGGACACCATTTACAAGCAGGTTGAAAGTACACCGTCTTCCTACCCCAGGGAGCGTCCCAGATTTTTGACTCTTCTGTGTGCCCTTTCGTTTCCGGGGTAAGCGCCCCCCATTACTGTGGAGGTCACCTGAGTCTATTAGCGGGTAACACTGGTACACTCGGTGGCCCTGGTGTCCACAACGGTAACAATCTAAACGGGCAGTAGCACTGAAAGTCTTTGCTAGGGGCACCCTCTTAGACCGGGGGAACGAATCCTCTTTCCTCCCAGAAACTCCCCTCGGATCCTTCTGAGCGGAGGGAGAACTCCCCGTAGTCGCCTTCTTGCTGTGAGCTGCCACTTTCTCCAGTTCAGCTTCCCTTTCCTTTACTACGCCCATATTTCACCCATTTCAGGTGGGGTGCCCTGCCGGTACATTATGCGCAGCTCCATGGCTATGGGGTGGCTCCCCTGCAGTCCATGCATGAGTTGGGTACGTCGCATCTCATCGACCTCGGCAATAGGGATAATGTTCTTCTGAACTAATGTCCATAGCTTGCTTTGTAACCGTTGCACAAACGTGGACACATTCTCCCCTTCCTCTTGATACAAGCTTCGGAACATATGGAGCAAGGTATGAGGGTTGTCACAAGCCCCATACACCTCTTCTAGGGCTTTCAGGCAATCTCTAAATGAGCCTTGCAAAACAGTTTAACCACCTGGCTGGCGGGAGGGCGCAGATTTTCAGTTAAACGGATCCGTTTATCACCCTCGGGGCACAGACACTCTACCAGCATTTGAACTGCAGCCTCCTGCCACTCTTCGAAACCCTGCTCCCCCTCAGGGACGGGAAGATTTCCCGAAAAAACCTTCAGCTTAGGGTATTTTGTTCCGGCAATAACAAGAGTGGACGAAACAGTCCCTACACTCGTGCTCGTCGCCTCTACTTTTCCCTGGAAATCAGACTTGTTAACCACTGTGGAGGGGTCGGGAGTTTCAGTCTTCACCTCAAGCTCGAGTGGCAAGGATGTTTCAGGTCCGGCATATATAACAGGGCAACTGATGGGGTAAATTCCTACTGGGTAAATAGTGTATGGCCCTTCATCATCCCCTAATTTCACGGGACCATGGTACAGCCTTACCCAGTAACCCAGGACTCTAGAATCCTTTTCCACCACAAGTCGGGTGCCCTTTAATCACACATGGTAAGTGAGAGTAGGATGCATGAGCTTTATGCCACACCCTGGGGGCACTCGATCCACGGCAAAAGCACAGTGGGGGTTAACGTGCTCTGCTACCGCCCACGCGTGCACCTCTTGGGGACGGAGTAGCGGCATGATGGGCTACACTGTTCCGTGTAGAGAGAGTGGACCACAGTTCCAACAGTGAACTTATCAGCGGAGGTAAAAACCACAAAATCCTCCTTTTACCTATTGCGTACGCACCCGCAGCGCCTGTCACACTAGGCTGCGGTGCGGTATTACAGTTTACCCTTTCGGGCCCCACGTTGGGCGCCAAAATGTAGCGCTATAGTAAACTGCTTTGTATTTAGCAGTTATAGCTACTTTCCTTTGTGGGCTGATACCACAGATGAGCTCTATTTCTCAGGGGCAAGCCCTCACAGCGGGGTGGAGGCAGGGTGTAGTGTAACTGTAACTGTGTGCAATGCACAAGAGATTAGGCGCCAGTAGTTTTATTTTGCTTAAACAATAAACCGAGTTTATCAACCAAAACCAGAGTTCACAATGGAGCATGGAACATAGAGTAACACATAGATCAATCAATGTAACAAGGTATACTCACTGTATTAAACATAGAATGACTCTCTGCAAAGTAAAGAGTACATGTAGAGAGCTAGGCAGCATGTCAGAAGGTATTTCCCCAATCTTCAGGATTACCTTAGGTGGAACTCAGAAGACTACATACTTCCCTGAGCCTAACACTTAGGCCCTACTATGGGGTCAGTAATACCCGGGATCTTAATACCTCTAATATCCTTGTTGGAGCTTGGAGCTGCTCAACTACATACCCTATCTATCACTCCTAGAGTGATCTATTAAAGGGTATAACTATCATTTCCTATACTCAGGCTGAGTTCCACCACCCCTAACCTCTGTGGCCTAACAGAGGAAAGGTTCAGCAGCAATGGCCCTGACCTCATGGTTCTCAAGCCTTTTATATTATGTAACAGTGCCATCTAGCATCCACTATGAGAACTACAGGGGTTACATAAGCACAAGGTCCCCATAAGGACCTTTTAGGCATACATATAACTAGGGATGTGCCTGTCTGTAATGTGTAAGGGTGTCTAAGATTTTCACATCCCTGCAGAAGTATTGGCACACAGATGGGATGAAAACCACACCCGACATGTAAATCACTACAGAAGTTTCCATGTGTGCTTTGCATCTGTGTGCCAGTCCTACGTTTGTATTTTCCAATATGAAGGCCCAGTAAGGGTGACATCTATAGGATTATGTTTAATACATGCTTATTATTAGAAACATCTGAACAATAGGGGGGTTATTTATCAAGGTCCGAAATAATCTCAATATTTTCTGCTACAAACTCCGACCAAATCCGCTCTGGTTTTTTACGCTTATTTATTATTACATTTTCCCGAAAATTTGATTTGCGGTAAAAAATCCAATCTTCATGATTTTTTTGGATTCTTTCATCTGATTTTTTCAGAATTTTCACCCGAAAGCTCAGAAAACGTTGAGGTATTGCACGAAACCCAGCACACATCAAACAATCATTGGGACTTCTCCCATTGACTTATATGCTTGACAGGTCTGAGCATGGGTGTCCGCAGAAAATTTTCCAGGGTGGGGCAAGGAGGCATCTGTGGGCGGGCCTGTGAGATAGGTGGGTGTGTCACTGCCATCAAGGGGTGGAGCTATGCCACGGCGATCAGCCGATCGCCGGGTCAATCAAGGGAATCCTGCACAGTTTCCCTAATTTGACCCGGGCAACCCTTCAAAATACCGGTTGTCTGACAAGTGGCAACCCTAGTTCACACAAAGATGGCAAAGTGGCAAGTTCATTGTATAAATACCCCCAGAACTCACAAACAGATGGCACAGGGGCACGTACATGCATAAATACCCCAGAACTCACAAACAGATGGCACAGGGGCAAGTACATGTATAAATACCCCCAGAACTCACAAACAGATGGCACAGGGGCAAGTACATGTATAAATACCCCCAGAACTCACAAACAGATGGCACAGGGGCAAGTACATGTATAAATACCCCCAGAACTCACAAACAGATGGCACAGGGGCAAGTACATGCATAAATACCCCCAGAACTCACAAACAGATGGCACAGGGGCAAGTACATGTATAAATACCCCCAGAACTCACAAACAGATGGCACAGGGGCAAGTACATGTATAAATACCCCCAGAACTCACAAACAGATAGCACAGGGGCAAGTACATACATAAATACCCCATGTAGCCACATGTTCTTTTTTTACAATTCATTCTGCTGGGTACCTACATAATCTAGATGACAGTCCCAGACCCAACACCACAGTAATAAAAGCCACACAAACATGGGAGATAAAACAAACACTAGAAACCCACTGGTTACCAGGGACCCCCATACAAGTTAAAAAAAACAATTGGTGGTTAGGATAGGGGCCCCCCATAAAAGTTAAAAAAAACTTCATTGGTGGACAGATAGAGACTGTAGAAAGAGAGGGACTCACAGAGAGAGTCAGAGTGCAGAGAGAAGCAGAGTGCAGTGAGACAGAGTGCAGAGAACAACAGAGTGCAAAGAGAGAAAAAGACAGAGTAGAGAGAGAGAGAGAGAGACAGTGCAGAGAGAGACAGAGTGCAGTGAAAGAGAGAGTGTAGTGAGAGAGGCAGAGTGCAGAGAGAGACAGAGACTCACAGAGAGAGACAGAGTGCAGTGAGAGAAAGAAAGAGTGCAGCGAGAGAGAGACAGAGGGACAGAGAGAGAGAGGCAGAGAGAGAAACAAAGACTCAGAGAGAGAGAGGGGTAGAGAGAGACAGAGTGCAGGCTAAAGAGATTCCTGAGAATTACAGTGACTGCTGGCTTCCCCTTCTTACCACATCAGTTCCTGTACTTCCATCTTCGGCATCAGTGATGTCCACGCTCGTAAGGGGGGCTGGCTAATCCCCCTTTGAGCCTAAATCCTGCCTGGCCCAAAACTTTCTTCCTTGTTCCCCCCTGATGGCAGGCAGGCAGGCCTGCACACAGCACAGCATGAGAACGGAGACGAGTGGAAGGGGCGGAGCCACAGTGGGAGCTGGGACGGAGGAGCGGTCCTAGAGCCCACAGTTTGAAATGAACATTATAGATCAGGAGCGGCCCACATTACAAAATGCCCGAATAAACAGATGGTCAGTCTGCTGGTCCCAGGGGGGGGCACTGACCCCTCTTGCCCCCCTCTGTGGACGCCCATGGGTCTGAGATGCCGGATTTTCAGATTCAAACTTTTCCATCCTCGGGGTTTAATAAATTCCGAACAATTCCTGATTTTTTTAAAAGTCTGATTTTATAAGTGTTATGATTGAGCCAGGACAGTGGTACTAAATTACATAAAATACTGTAACTTTCTCAATGTCACATTAGAAAACCAAAGGAAACAAAACAATCCATTACCTTTAGGCATGGTTTTAAAAGTTTGCAGCAAAGTCCTTCCTCTCTTTTACCATAATATTCAACAAGCTCATTCATAGATCTAAATTGACTCTTTGCAGTTATGTAAAATCCACCATCATCCAGTCTTCTGAGCCTATAATGTTTCACGGTGATTCCATCAAACACTGAAAAATACAGAATGATATTAATGTACAGTTATTATAAACATGCACACATTTATGTTTCTGGGAATCAAGGTATGCTTTATTTTTGTTATTATTTGTTTCTTTGCCATGTCTGTGGCTTCTTTATTAATATCTAGAACAGTGGCGTAACTATAGAGGATGCAGACCCAGCAGTTGCAGGGTGCCAGGGGAACAGGTGGGCCCAGACTGTGGGGGTCTGCTTCCTCTATAGCTAATAAAAAAACCCTCCTCCCCAGCCGCTCTGTTACCTGCGGCGAGGAAGGGGGATGTAAATTGGGTGGGAGTGGGTGGAGTCGGGCAGGGAGTGGGTGGGTAGAAGCAGGGTGTGGGCGGGGCAGAGACGGGACAGGATGTGGGAAAGAGGCTGGGGATTGGAGTGTTACGCCACTGATCTAGAATGTCATATACCTGTACTTATAGTATTATACTTATGCACAGCAAAGTAGAAATGTTTGCAGCTAATTCAGCACCAGTGGTATACCGATTCGCACTCCTGGCACACTGTCCTACAGGCACAGACTTCGTTTCACACTAGGAAACCATCTATGTTACAGGCCCATAGTGAGATTTAACATTTCCCAACCAATCAATATTGTATTTGCTTTCTATTCAGTGTGTCCCAGCCACTCTGAACTGGACTAACAAAAAATGACAAATTATCCAGTTCAATAAAAATATCATTAAAATACAAAGTCTCAGAAGAATAACACAACAATAAAATATTTGTCTATTAAGAAACAGCAATGTATACTTGGGACAAATGTAAACGTGCCAAACTCCGGTTGGCCACATTGGAAGGAATAGCTCTAAATATTTTGTGTTTTTATGTGTGTACTTTTTTATTTTATGTGTTCATCTTAAAGCCACTATTCTATGACCAGTTTGCTTTCTTTTTAATCATTATTTTCCCATAGAATAGAAATGCAAGATTTCTTTTGAGTGAGGCTCAAAAGAAAGAAGTTTTGCACACAGCAATTTCTAGAAATATGGTAATTTTAAAAAAAGGTGTTGTTCAGTTTCAATGAACATTTTAATTAGAATCTAAGTACATTTGTATTAGAAATTGAAATTTATATTTGTGCTTTTCGAAATTTGAAATACGAAAAAGATATATTGGTTTATGAAGTGATGTTCAGAGAAAATTAATTTATTGTAAAATGTGCTTGAAAGTACTCTACAGCTTATGGGCATTTCTATACAAACTGAATTACCATAACAAAATTCCAACTAAAACAAAAACAAAAAATATAAGGTACAAAGAAATTATATATTTTTTTTATTTCATATAAAATAGTATTCTGCGTGTAAAGCTGGCTAAACAGACAGATAAGGACTCCCTGAAGAGCCCAGAGTGAAGTCAGTATGATATCTGATTATCTATGACTGTACAACTAGGCCCAATATACATTCTATTCCAACAGCAGTTAAAGGGTCTGCTTCCTCCTTAGCTACACTCTTGAAGCTACTGTAGCATTTTACCAGGAGCTTCACTGTGCTTGGAATAAGAATCTCAATTCCCATTCTACTAGCCTGTGATACCAGGTAGTGCACACTTCTACCTCCTGATTAACATATTAGTTTAGCTGAGTGGTTGGGTCTAAGTGTCAAAGTGCTACAAAAACTCCAACTATCAACATTCACCTGACAGCACAAGGCAGTGGAATAGATTTAAAACCGGCACACTTCATACCTAACTAGGAGATACCAAACAGGGCTAGAAAGTGCAGCCTTTGGCAAATATATAATGGGTTAGAGACATCAGGTAAGAAAGAAAGACTCAGGAAGAGGTTGGTCTCAGTGCTCAAACAAGAGGCAGGTCAACCAGAGGCTACGAAGGACATCTTGCAGCCAATCCCAGAGATACTGTCTAGAAGAACTGGTAGGGTGCTCTACCTGCTGCTGAGCTCTTGGGAAGGGGCCTTGTACCCGGAACCCAACTAAAGTTAACTGTGAGACTGTCATGATAATCAGTTAGTACTGTTTAATCATAGTTAGACAGACTCCTTGTGTGCCCCTTTGCAGGTGTTCTATTGTACTGTACTGCTGCATTTTTTATATACATTTATTGTTGTTGCTCTATATTTGCATCTGTTTTTCATTTCCTAGTGAGATTTTCTTAAGTTTGTCCCATCAAGGCAGCAGAGGTTTACCTGGTTGCCAACAGGAATGTTACTTGTGTATGCTTGATTATGACTCTGTTGTAGAAGGCTGTGCCAGAAAAGAGTTACAGAATTATAAGGTGCTTTCGTTTTACTAGATGAAATACAATTTGTTGTTAATCAGCATTATGTGGATTATAGCCACACTACATCTGCTATAAAATGTAGCATGCATGTCAGCTCTTACCTGTTTAATATTTCATATTAATGCACACAGCACTAAAGTGCAAACTTTCAATTCGACAATCCTTGGTACCATGTTTTTGTTCACATTGGTCTTATAATATGAAATTAGAGCTCTTGATGATCTTCTTATTTTTATCCTATCTGATATATTTTTACTATGTTTATTCTGGTTTATAAAGTAAAGGTCAGCATGTTTATGCATGCTTTATTTTATCATTGGGACAGTTCTTTTTATTAATCTAATGGCACATCAGCAGTTTAATGCAGGAGTAATGATGTTTTACTTTCTGTCTAATAAAACAGTCCAAAGGATAAAAGTGAATCTGAAATAAAAAACTAGATAGAAAGGATGGACTTTGAAGGATATGCAAGGGGTCATGTACAATGCAGAACACAGAGTGCTTTTAGCAATCTAGCACTTGTGCCCCAGGGAATAAAAAAATATTCCTGTGTTCTATTGCGATTAACAAGAATTTATTAAATGTGAATTTATTCTAGACATATCCTGTACAATAGAAGGGTAATAAAATAATGATCAGTACAGGAGGATGGCCCTGCTCATTAAAACTTACAATCTATTACTTAATTTAGAATTTTTTTGTTACTATTCTAATTGCTATCGGTTATTTGTATTCAAATTGTGACACTAATATCTTATGAGTCTAACCATTTTAGAGTTATTAACAGACACAGAGAAAAATACCAATTAAAAGAGTAACATAAAAACTAGTGTGAGGTGCTTGTTGCTGCTCAAAAAGGGAATTATTAAAAAAAAAATACTTTACTTATGCAAGGACAAAATTATTTAATCATAGGACAAATGTGCTGCAATAAGTGTGCTGCAACAATAAATGGATTTTGCTATTTTAATTGCTATGGTGTACAATTAGAATTAAATTTTAATACAATTTTAATACAAGAAGTCTACAACTGAAAGCAAAATATCCTAATGGTTTTTCTACGACTGTGAATTAATGGTATCTTTTACCTGGACGCTTTTCAGTCATTAATGAATGAATGAATGAATGAAGCTTTAATAGGATATTTATTTGTGTAACCAAATGCAACTTGTTCCTTTCAGATTATTAAATTGTCTATAATAGATCTTCATTGCATTTGCTAATTTACAATTAGAAACTGTTAATTAGCATGGTAATCGTGGCTTGAAAATAAATCTGATCACTGTTATCTCTATATTATTTTTCTTACAGAACATCGAAAATTATTAAATTAAATTATTACATTGCAAGGTTACAAAAGTATTATTTCATTCATTGTTTTCGTATACGCATATGAATTGCTTGTAAGTAAAATGTTCTTTAACTAGACAAGTTTTCTACTACAGTTATCTCAGCTCAACAGCAATGCTCAGAATGTTATTATGTGTTTTACACCATTCCCTTCTGAGGAATTTACAAATGCCAGTATGTGTCTGTTAATATCTCTTAAGAGTTTTATATTGAGTGCCCTAAAGTTTTCACATATGGAGCCCTTCCTCAGTTATATTTTCTGTATCATAATTTCAGTTCTCTATATTGTTCTGTGCTAGCCATATGGAAAGAGAGATTCATTTTTAGCTGAGAAATCTAATATCTCAACTCAAAAGGACTTTATAATCTCCCATTTTCCTGAAGAGCAGTGCTAAGCATAGCTATATTGACATTATTGTATAGCATCTCTCTGTACAGTATAAGTTAAAACATAAATAATTTCTTGTTATGGATAGTTGCTTTGTTCCATTTACAAAACATTTAACTGGCCACACCCCAAATCTCAAACCCCTTGTATTCCTAGGCCACAAACTGCTGTGGATATTTATTATGGGGTTAATAACATAATCAGAGTACCAAGGGTGGTGATAAACAGTCTAGAAGACAGCATTAAATATAATGGCAACACAGAGAAGGCAAAGACTGAATGGTGAGCCAATTAAACCTTAATTAAAGTAGCAAATAAACCTAATTTACAAATTGTAGTGTTGGTGCAAAATACAGATACAAACTGCCATGTGTTTTGCTCTTTGCACCCTGCCATGCACTTAGAGCTGGTCTTTGGGATCCAAAATGGACCTGCACTTCTTCCATAAATACAGTGATGTCTATTTTATTGGCTTTTGTGCCTGTTCTATTCACATGTTAGGCGGTAGTAAACGTAGAGAATGGTTATGAATTACAATTGTAAAAATTTAGATTTTTGTGGGATTTGATGTGGGATGTAATAGTTATAATGTGAACAGAATGCAGGCATTCTCTTGAACGGCCGTTGCCTGCACACACAGAACTGAGTACAGATTCCAAAATTTTTCTCACCACCTTGACTCTCTCCTGGTAACTGGTACACTGGTACAGATATCCAAAGCTTGTCTTCTAAACATTCTTTCAGGACCAGGGCACTCATCCTACAAACAATGCAGCATAATTTACTACTAGGGTTGCATTCTTTGGCCATGGCCAAAACCAGATAATGAAGAGGATTAATGAGTTGACATTGGAAGTGGAGCATTGACAGATGGAGTTGGGACATGTTTGTGCAATGTGGAGGCAGGGGTGTGACAGATTTTTTGTGGGGAGGGGGAATTCACAATGATGAACCCCAAACAAACAGTTTTGAAACAAATTGCCCCAAGAAAAATGGAACAGTTTGGTTCAAACTGGACAGATGGCAACCCTATTTACTGTGCAAGTTAGCTATGCAAGTTGAATAAATACAGTAAGTGCTGTGGTTAAAGAAGAACAAACAAATAACATATTTTTTTCTACTGAATAATTGAGTGTTTCCCAAACAGGGGATGTCCCTACAGAAGAGCTTGGAGCACTGGCTGTAGGGTACATCCTGAAAGTCTGTTTGCTCTCGGATATAATTCTGCAAACCCAGCTTGAATTCCAGTTGCTGTGAAAGTAATGGGGTGATTATGTTACACCATTTTTACTGGAAAATTTAACATTTAAGTTGCTGGCACATTTATCGATAATACATGATTAGATCATGCAACAGCATTGTTATAGGATCATCTACAATTAAAATTGCAGGCAATGCTAATCATCTCCTGACCTACCAAAAGTTGAATTCAACTTAAGATGTTTACATACCAGTAAGAGCGTATTCACCCTTTTGGCTTTCACTTTCTCTGATTAAAAAAGATCCGGTTATATTGCCTGGTTGCAATAACAGTCTTTCAGCCTCTGTTCGCTTGATATCTTTAAAAAAACACCTATAATAGAAAGGCACAAAATAAGGCTACAGTTTGTTCATGTAGAATATTTAGTATTATAACTGTATACCCCTGCTGTTTAGAGTGCTTCTCAAATTCATTGACAATTCCTTTTGAAATAGACAATAGTGACTGCAGCATCGGCTATGATTTGTATAGCAGACAAAACAAAGGACTCATTTACTATGGGCAGGGATACAAGTGCTGAAAAACTAAAACACACAAATGTGATCCCTTTAGAACTTGTACCCAAAACACTTTTACCAACATCAAGTGCAGACTGTACTCTTTTTCTTGCACGCTTTTCCAAAGGCAAAGCTCCCAAGTACAAGAAGCTCTGGATTTAATGACTGCCCTGCTATGTACTGAATATCAGAGCTATTATTACATAAGATAGATGCACCAACAGTGGCAAATAACACAAAAACATATAACAGATATTTCGATTCATATTGTATTTGACAAAAGCTGTTTTTTTGATCATTTTTATATCAGTTTTGTGACATTATTGCTTGACAAATCACTAATGAATAAAGTATTATATGTATAAATCCTGAATAGTTAGGTGGCAACTAATATGCAGTTTTCCTTACTATTTGGAAAATAAAAGTTTGTGATTTTCATAGTTACAAGGAATAATGTATAACCTATTTTAAAATATAAGGATATTAGAAGTCCCCATATCACCATCAGTACCAAGACCATATATATATATATATATATATATATATATATATATATATATATATATATATATATATATATATATATATATAAATATATATATATATATAAATATATATGTTTAGAATCCCACAGTACCAGCACTCGAACAGATGTGTCCAGCAGTGCACGATCAAAAAAAGCATGTATGTAGCACGATGGATCAGCACACACTGTTTTGAATGTGAAGTAATAGTGTTTATTTCAAGCAAAACACATTTTTATCCGACGTTTCGGTCCCACCTGGGGACCTTTTTCAAGGATAATGCGGTGTAACAAAAAATGGCTTAAATACCCACCCCCTGAGTGAATTATGGCGCCAACATGACGTCATACAGTGAATACAAAGTGTAATTTGAGTCCATAAAGTCTTGTGTCCATTTCAGTTCATTTGGAGAACATGGTGTAATCATTTTGGTTCACCACTGGGTGTCAGTGTTCGCACAGCCCTATCAAGCCAAATAAATGCTGATAGACACAATTGCTATCAGCATTTCTTTGGCTTGAAATCTTTCTCAAATCTTTTTCTTGACAACTTCCTTGACTACTTTGTGGTCAGAATCGTCAGAAAATGACCAGCAGGTGGCGATGTTGTAACAAAATTAATTTATATTAACAGTACATGTATTCCTTAATATCTTGGAATGAAAAAAGAATAAATAATGAATGTAAATTGCAAAAGTGCTTAGAATAGCCCCCTCATCAATTTTACATTCACTTATTTTAAAGGTTTACTTATCCTTTAAAAATATTTGAACTTTGCTTCTTTATTGTTACAGTAAACAAAAGCATTGATGCATATCGTAGCTTATGTTGCACTGCGGAAACTTTCTGTAACTTGACTTGTTTACTCCCACCCCACATAAAATAATTTGTGGGTCCCCATCTACCAACTAAACCTTGTACATATCTGGTGGTGATAGTGCTGATGGATGGGTGGGTAGTAATTAGATCACAGGGCCATACAGATAGACCTCTATCCCCCACTGAAAGAAACCATTTTCAGGAGAATTTTACTACATATTGTTTTAATTTATAGCCAGCCATGACCTATCAAATGTTGCTGGACTACAGCTACCAGAATATCTCCTACATATTACAAGGGTTTAACAATGCTTGATAAACTTAAACCACAGCTCTCCATGCCCCAAGGTCCAATAGGGGTTTTACCACACCACCATACAGGTATAACATCTATTATCTAGAATGCTTGGGACCTGGAGCTTTCCAGATAATGTTTTTTTCCGTAATTTGGATCACCATACATTAAGGGGCAGATTTATCAAGGGTCGAGGTGAATTTTCAAATTTAAAAAATTTGAATTTCGAGCTATTTTATGTGTACTTCAACTAGGGAATAGTCCAAATTTGATTCAAATTTGAAAAGAACTCAAAAATTCAAATATGAAAATTTATCATGTACTGTCTCTTTAAAAATTCGACTTCGACCATTCACCATCTAAAACCGGCCGAATTGCTGTTTTAGCCTATGGGGGACCTCCTAGAACCTATTTGGAGTCAATTGGTGGACTTTGCGAAATAGAATTTTTTTGAGCAAAAACTTTGATTTGAATTCGATCTAATGCGCTATTACTTTGATTCGTATGATTCTAATTCGGCCGAATACTGACCTATTTGATCGAAAACTGACCTATTCAGCCAAAAAAAAAACTTTGACTTAATTTCGGTTGGTCTTTTTGAATTCGAATTTTGAAGTTTTTCAAATTGAAATTCAACCCTTGATAAATATGCCCCTTAGCTAGCTAAACATCATTTAAACTTTAAAAAAAAACTCAATGGGATAAATTTGCCACCACTGTGGATTCATGCAGCTTAGTTCCCATTACAAGGAACTGTTTTATTATTACAGAGAAAAACAGGTTTCTGGAGAAAGGATCGCATACTTGTATATATAACTATAAACTTAAGTGCACGACTGGAAAGGGCTTTACGTAAGTATTCATTATTGTTCCCAATTTGTATGATTCCTTGTGAAGCACAGAAAGAGAATGTTTTTAAATTAATTTTGAAAAATATTGTAGATAAAGTGAAAACCTAAATTGTATTTTTATATTTTTAAATTGTAATTAATGGAGATCAATCATATTTAATAAGCCAACTGGCTTATAGGACTTATTAACATAGGTGGTTTCCTCTGTTTACATGAGAAATTAAATGTTTTTATGCTCTGATTGGCTACGTTTGTTGGCCAATTCCAATAGGCATGCATAACCCATAAAACTATACAGCTATGCTTTAGACAATTTTAATACCAAAAGCTGTCATGCATTTTACATGCACATACTATCCACCCCCCCCCCAAACACACACACACACATGAAAATCAGTTAGACATTAGTATAATGAGGCTACACTAGAATTGCTAGGCAGAATTGTGGGCCTGTGTAATTATAGACCAACAAAAATCTCAAAAAAATGTGGAGAAAAGGGTAAGCAATCTGTCATGTTTTTTGTTTGGGGATGATACAAATGTAGGGGTCCACAAGCATAAATAACCATATAGTGTGGTTAGAAAAATGTTGCCTCTAGTTTGTCTTTCATAAATGTACTACAATGTTTAGTAATATAATGATCTCTATTTTGATCTTCAATACAAAGGGGCAAAAAGTCACTTATGAGGTGCTGCCTGAAGCGAGTTTCTGAGGTTATGTGCACCCCACCTGATCATCTCTGGCACTGGAAAAGTGAGTGCGGGGGAGAGGGGCAGCACCCTCTGGGTGGTAGAGGGGTAAGAATTGCCCCTGGTTATAACTCTGAAAATGCACATTTGAATATGATATTTCCAAGCTGTAACAAACTAGCTTTATCATAATCAAAATGGCAATGATTATAATGCCATTTACATGCAGTGCACTATAACAATGCTTAATTTCTAACAAGCACAAATCCCTATTTGGAGATGAGAACAATGGTTATAAATGCAAAGGCAAAATAAAAGAACAACGTACACAACAGGTTTACTTGTCATATTACGTTTGGCCTTTACCTAATGAATAATTTCCCATTTAAATTGTGTGACAGATGGAATATGCATAAAAATAAACATTTAATAAAATTCCAATCCCTAGCCAAAGTGCCTACATCTTTTGTTGCATTAAAGCATTATCCTGTAAGTAAGGCTAAAAATGTTTTTTTCTGCTCTGCCCGAACACATTTTTCATTACGGAAACTGAAGGGGGGAAAAACTGGTTTCTACTTTGTTACTGCTATGACATACTTACTGGAAGAATGCAGAAATTCTGAACAAAAGCAAAACTTCCCCATTCCAACTACTGCAAGATATTCCTCTCCTAAACCTGAATGGCAGGTTTGCACAGAGGCAGCAATGCAAGGTATTATTGATATACAGAAAGTGGCACAATGCCGCTTCTGTGCAACACAAGCTAACCTTTGTGGTCATTCTAAATTGTTTGTTGTTTGCTCAGGTGAACTTTCCCAATAATTTCATCCAAGAAAAACAAACTTTTGTTTTGTGTACATATATGCAAGCACTCCCTACTGAGTGAAAAATAATTCACTTCAGTGTTCCACACTGAACTCCAGAATGTCTAATGTCCTTACATTTCATAGTTTAGGGTATATTATCTCTTATAATAAGCAGTGAACACAATAGGGTTTTAAATTAAGCATTGATTTGATATCGTTTACATTAGGCGGTAACATTCAAAATGCATCTCTAGTGCCAAATAAAAAGTTCCCCAATTAGCTTCCATTGAAACAGACTAATCCAAACAGACTAAGCACTTTTGCATGTTGCAGCCAAACACTGAATTCCCTCTAATGCATGTTAAAAGATATTACTTTCCATCAAGCCCCAAAGGCATCTTTGTACTAAAGCTGTTTTGGTAATGCACAAATTGTACAGTTTTTAAAGTTTTCACTGTGTTGTTACTGTGCTATTGTTATTAAGTTTTTTTATGGATAGACTATAGCTAGGACATGTGGAACATGTGGAAATTAATCAATTAATAAATATCAATAGGCGAAGTAGACCCCTACAACTATTATGGAGCACAGTAGCACAGAAAATTGTGGGACCCAGTAACTTCTAAAGGTGGCCACACATGCAGAGATCCACTTGTTTGGAGATTTCACCATCGAAGCATAATGTAGTCAATTTGAGCAGATAAATTGACGCAGCTGCGATCTGATGGGATTCTTAACTCTGCCCGATCGACATCTGTCTGACTGTCGGTTAGATATCAACCAGGAAAGCCCGTTGGAGGGTCCTACACATGGGCCAATAAACTGCCAGCTTAAGTCCTACACAGATCCATGGCAAGAGGTCATCTGGTAATTAAAGCAAAGGCCTACAAAAATGTGCCCTTTTGTTTAATAAGGTATAAAAGAATAGGTAACAATGCATAATAACCAAATTAACCAAAGGGAAGTAACTTCTAATTCCTACACAGATCGATGGAAAATAGTCATCAAGTTATAAAAATGTTCCCTTTTGTTTAACAAGGTATACAATAACAAGTAATAGTACATAATTTAATTTACTTAATCTTGGGGATTGAAGATTGTGCACCCAGTAAATCTTAAATATGGGAAAAGTGCAGGAACATTAAAGGGGTTATTCACCTTCAAACACTTTTTCCAGATCAGTTGGATTCAGAGAAATCACCAGAAATGAAGACTTTTTCCAATTGCTTTCTATTTTATATTTGTGACTATTTTTCTAATACTGTAAAGTGTAAAGTTAAATGTTTCACCTTCTAGACTGGCAGACGTGGTAATCAGAAGATTAGATTTTTCAACCTGGCCCATCTCCAAAATGTGCTACGTAAATAAATACTCCTATCATTTGGTACAATTTTATCAAATAGATTTATCTTGACTAAATTACATCTACAAACCTAAGGGGCCCACTGATTCTTTCATCATTTATGACTAGTCTAGAATCTGCCTAGAAAGGTGCCCAGCACAATGGATGTGTTTCAATCTACCTGTTTACTGTAAAGAATTAATCCTTATACACCATATTATGTTGATATGAGATTGTAGTCACAAAGGGGTCAATTCTAAGCATAAAATATTCTGCACAAGAAATAAAAGTTAAGTTTCAGCAGGAGGAGTGCCAGTTAGTGTGTTTCTAGTGTGTTTGGCATCTGGCTTTAATGGTTTTCAGTCAATGTGCTTCTATTGGCATCTGGCTTTAGTGATTGTGATCAGATCCAAAAAATTAAATATAATTGAAACGGTTATTAGTTACATGTTCTGGCTAATAGTTTAGTGGGTTGTTGGCTTCATGGGGAGATAGTGTTCATACCTTGGTAAGCTCCCCAATGTCTTAAACCACTGCTGAAATGTTGGCACCCTCACTTTTCATTTATTGTGTACACTGAGATGATCTCTTTAATGTACCCTTTCATTTGCTTACAGAATGTAGCCATCATAAAGCATTTTGAGTAGGGATGCACCAAATCCAGGATTCGATTCGGGATTCAGACAGGATTCAGCCTTTTTCAGCAGGATTCGGATTGGCTCAATCAGTCTGCCCATCTGAACCGAATCCTAATTTGCATATATTGCAACTTTGAGATGGGAGGGAAATCACATGACTTTTTGTCACAAAAAAGGAAGTAAAAAATGTTTTCCCCTTGCCACCCCTAATTTGCATATGCATATACAAATTAGGATCCGGAATCGGTTCAGTATTTGGCCGAATATTTCGCGAAGCATTTGGGGGTTCGGCCTAATCCAAAATAGTGGATTCGGTGCACCCCTAATTTTGAGTACACATGCAATATCATTTAAAATGTCTCTATGCAACTCATCAAAACACACAACATTGAAACAAAGCTTTATTGCTTGGACTCTCCTGTGCTTGTGTTTTAAAAACAGTGGCTACCTTCTTCTCTGTTTAGTACTGTGTTGGGATGACTTCTTTAACTGGGCTAGAACAAAATAAATGCAACATAATCAGGATTTATTTCCCAATATAGTTAGTAAAATTGATAGGACTGGATCCTTGTACATATTTGTATCTACCACTATTCCTAAAGACAGTCATACTGCTCCCTAACTTATAAAACCCTAACTTAAAATAATAATTCAAAGGTGATGGTGAAACAGTGTTTTTTTGGGCACATTATCCTGAAAATTTTCAGATTGTTTTCTTAGATTTACAATAAACAGAGGTGATTTACAGTAGCTTCTTAAAAAGGATACTGCCCTGCTCTATTTTTTACAACAAAATATTAAAATAGGAACTCCAGTTAAATACTCTAAAGTTAATTGTAAATGTATTTCGCCTTCTGTGGTTGTAACAAAGCCCAGGTATCAGGTGAATATTACCCCAATGCAACATGGCCATATTGTTGTGGCATCCAAGGATCCCCTGGTACAATTTCTATACAAAATTATTTTAAATTAAATGCTTTTCGACCAATTTTCTACATTTTAGTGATTTATTTTTAGAGGGGATTCAGCTTTTATATTTAGAATATTATATTATGTGGCGTTATTTTAGCACTGGCACTTTTATTATCAAAAAATGGATTACTTGCGCATTTATGTTAACAAAAACCTATAGCAACATCTCAGTTTTATATAAACTTCCATTACTTACTCTTACTTTACTATTTGCTATTTGTTTATGAAACATTCCAATATATAAAGTCACTCAAAAAAGATGTGTAACTGAACAACACTGTCTTTAAGTATAACCAGTTTAACTTACATTGTTTGAGTCACATTTTCTGTCTAGAATACTTTGGAATAACTAGTTAATATGCTAATATTAGCAACTTGGCCAAATAGTTAAGTAGCTTAGATGTAGGGTATGTTAAGAGCATGTGAGTGCCAGTGGAAATCTTAACTGTTTCAGTAAGAGAGGATGGGATGCAGAGCACAAAGTTCAACACTGAAGGCTCCTTACATGCATCAGTGAAAATGGAATGTGACTTTCATGCCGCCAACTTCAAAAAGCAACTTTTTTCCAGAAACTGTGACCAGGGGAATTTATTATGCAACATCATCTGAAATTCCTTTACGTCTGTAAATGGCTGTCTATTTTTGAATACTAATTAGGCACCTTCATAACATTTCACTGCTTTAACACAACACACTATAATGCTCCATTCATGAATCAGTTTTAAAACAGACAAATGCAGATTTATGCATGACATGCCAGATCTTGAACCCCCTTCATCTTACCAAAGATTTTGGGGGGGAGGGGTTATTAACCTTTAGTTATACCATTCCTGTAATGAAGCACATTTCCTGCACTCTTCTAAAATAACTTTTTATAGTCTTGTTTATGTTTGAAACCAATCCCTAAAAGTACTTTTTGAAAAATAACTAACATTTTGCAAGAAATAGGAACCATTTCCTATACTGACTACTGATACTTTCTAGAAGATTTTCAATTCCTATATCTCTTGACTGCAAACAGTTGGATTTCCATCTCTTTTTGACCCCCTCTGTGCAAATGGCACTCAGCAGCAAAACTATACCCACCGAACAATGTGGGTCTCTGTAAAAATATATTGCACAAAACAGCTCATATGTAAAACCCTGATTCATTTCTATAAACCATTTTTATAATAATATATTTTTAGTAGTATGTGCCATTGGGTAATCATAAATAGAAAATTGCCATTTTAAATAAGGGTCACCCCCTGGGAGCCTAGGATTCAAGGTGCACACAAACAAACCATGCATTAGGTCACATGAGCCAATTAATCTTCCTGTTAGAGTTGTAGTATTTCTGGTCAGGTGATCTCTGAGGCAGCACACAGACCATCACTAAATGGTGGTTAAAGGCAAGATATGTAAAATGGCAATATTTACTTAAATATATATACCAGTTTGGTAAGATTTTTTAATTTGCCACTTAATTTGATATAAACTATCTTTTGCTTAAGTATTCATTTTGGAGGTATAGTTTCCTTTAATCTAGAGATTAAACATTTACAAAAGTAAAGTAAATTTGCAGAGGAATCCCTGCCACTTAGAAGATGCATAGATTCCAGTGGTCATTGGATGAATGTAAAATACACTAGAAACAAAATGTATGTTCTAAATGAGCAAAGCAGTTACAGAGCAAGTCCTTAACATAACATACTGCTTTACATTGTAATAAAAGTGAATCGTTAGATGAATGGTTAACTGAGATCAATATAGCTTTACAGTAGAAGAGTTGCACCACAAATGCCAGGATCAGGGAAGCAATGAATCAGTCATCAATTGTGAATATATTAAATTAATAGTTTGGAGAAGCACATTGTCTGGAGCCATGTGACACAAGTTGTTGAACTCATCAGTGATTGTTTCCCTTCCAACACCCTCAAGAAAATTGATATTAGATATATTCAATGTGATTAATGCTCTGGCAAAAATAAGAAACTGTTTTGTGATGATTGATTAACTGTCACATGAGATGAACTGAAAAGAAATGAAAACATTTTGATAAGTCTGCCAGCAATGGTTGAATGGTTGAGTTTTCGCCAGCTAGATCCTATTGTGGAAAATTCAAATTGCACATTAATGTTTGACTTAACAATTAGGCATATGGAGCTCCAGCTCCAGGCTCTTTGCAGAAATAGACCATTTATTAAGACAAAGAACTGACATGAATATGGTGCAAAGGGTTGTTTTTGATAGAATGTGTCAATTATGTCTATGTATTAGAAAGCAACAAGTGCTAGGCTTCACAATCCCTGTATCAAGTTGTTAAATACAAATCAATAATATATATATATATATATATATATATATAGATATATATATAGATATATATATAGATATATATAGATATATATACCGAGTCCAAAGGTGCACTCCATTGACATTGTAACAACCTGGGTGCCAGCACAGAGATAATCGATATTTGCAAAAAGAGCGACACTCACAGGGTTTTCTTTGCAGTCAAAATTGTGTTTTATTCCACTCAACGTTTCGATCCCCCACAGGGATCTTCGTCAGGAGATTACAAACAAACAACCAGAGAACCATTCCCATCCCAGAATTTAAACCCACTGGCCGTTTTTTGGCGCCCAAATCTGTTGCTAAGCAACCACCGTAAACAGTGACAAAGTATAGGGATCCGTGTTATAGGGTGTAAAATAAGGGAAAGTGTTTAGGAGCATCGGTGTGCTGGTTTAGTACAGCAGTGCAGGAAAGGTACGTGTGAGAAAGAGTTAGCAGAGAAAGGACAAGAGAGGCGCTTGCCTCCGTGTCAGAATAAAACTATTATCCTGGATGTTAACCGTAAACCAATCAGAGTCATCGCAAAGGTTACATTGTCCAATCGGTTGACAGTCTAGAGGTGGGTGTGCGCTTTAGCGCTCTGAGGCTTCTGTACGCCAATCGGGTGCTGAATGTTGGTTACCGGGGCAACCAGGTAACGCCGTCACAGGCTGAGAGCCGTATCGGCTTAAAACCTTCAATGCGCACAGAGGCAGAGAGTGGCGCTACGATCGCCAAAATACTTGGGTAAACACAGCAGCATTAATAGGGGCCCCAGGATCACCACGTTAGTGGCTGGTCTGTGCCCGTAGTGCTTACCGGACGAGCCCCAGCGTGTATATATTAATTGTATGCGGGCACAGGCAGCCTGTCCGACTTTGACAGAATAATGGGTACTTAGGCCACTCCCCACATAGCACTGTCCTGTGGACATACGGGTCGCAACTTGTGACTTATCCAATAGTTACTGACATGTTCGGGGCAGCGAGACTGGGGAGAATAGAAAAGAAAAGAAAAGAAAGGAAGAGAAAAGGGGAGAGCATAGGTTAAAAAAAAGGGTAAAAAGAGTTAAAAACAATCAGAGTATGGCAGAGGCAATGAAAGAGAAGAAGGGGACAAAAGACATAATTAGTCAAATATCATATGGCAACAACGGTTATGGGTCCCCTAGCAACCACCATCCGTGGTTTTAGAAGTTGAATGATGGCATACAGCAATTGTAACTGAAACATAAGGTAAGTAGACATAGCAAAAAACAACAAGGTTCAAAGAATATAGGGGTAGTAGGTATAGTCCATATAGAGCTTATAGGAAGCAACTAAGAGGTAATGTTTCGTTGAGTCCTCGAGGTGTGACAGTGTCCAGTCGATGTATCCATCTTGCCTCCCTCCTGAGAAGAGCCTGATCTCTGTTGCCACCACGTGGCAAAGGTGGCTGAAAATCTATTGCCAAACACCGAAAGGTAGGTAGACTGTGCCCCGATTGGAGGAAATGTCTCGCTACAGGTTGTTTAGCCGATTTTTCTTTGATGGCTCTGCTGATTGCCGATCTGTGGTTTGCAATCCTGTCACGTAAAGAGGTGGTAGCTTTCCCCACGTAGTAGAGGCCACAGGGGCATGTAACAATATACACTACAAATGATGTGGTGCATGTGAGTCTGTGTTGGGAGGGAAATCTTTGCCTACAAGGAGAGACCTACATGTGGTGCAGTCTGGACACCGGTAACACCCCAATTTTTGCTGCCCACTAAGCCAGTTGTGCGTCATCTGTGATCTTCTTCTTCTATTCGCACATTCAGTAATATCATATCTAAAGAAATGGTGACTACCATGCATGACATCAAACCACATCGGAATTTATCCATGGAAGAGAGACAAGCCATTACAACCCTAAAACAAGATAAAGATCTGGTGATACGTCCTGCAGATAAAGGAGGGGGCATAGTACTCCTCAGCTACGACTACTACAAACAAGAACTACTCAACCAACTCTCAAAAGATTCTACTTATCGTGTTCTACCTGGAGACCCCACACCAACCTTTAAGAGGGAATTGGATGCAAAACTTCAAAATGCCCTAACAGCAGGCTGGATAGACCAGACGACTTTCCAATATCTTATCTCCGACTACCCCAGGGTGCCTATCATATATACGCTCCCCAAGATTCACAAGTCTCAGTCCGCACCCCCTGGGAGACCAACTATATCAGCAGTAGGCTCGCTTTTTCAACCAGTGGCTACTTATGTGGACTCTTTTCTACAACCCCTAGTCACAACCATGCCTTCATATACCCGGGATGCTACCCACGTCATTCAGATCCTTAATAGTCTCCACAAAATTCCAGAAGATTGCCTACTAGCAACTATGGACGTTAGCAGCCTCTACACAGTCATACCCCATGCGCAGGGACTCATCGCATGCAGAGAAGCATTGGAAACGCGACCTAACAAACTCGTTCCAACCGAATTCTTAATTGACCTAATAGAACTGACGTTAACTAAAAACTACTTTAAGTTTGAGAACACCTTTTATCTACAGATATCCGGCACAACCATGGGCAGTGCCCTGGCACCTTCTTATGCGAATCTCTTCATGCTCAACTACGAACAGAACCACATCCGCACGAGGGCTACGGAAAAGCTAGTAGCATACCTTCGCTATATCGATGACCTGCTGCTAATATGGGATGGAGATGCGGCATCACTGACTGAATTCTTCAACACACTAAATTCCCTGGATACGCCCATCAGGTTCACATTGAAATTTGACACAAAATGTATAGAATTCCTTGATTTACTAATATACAAGACGCAAGGTGGCTTGGGAACAAGCCTATACAGGAAACCCACCGATCGAAATACCATCTTACATGCGGCCAGCGATCACCCACCCTCTACCATCCGAGCGATTCCTTATTCGCAATTTTTGCGCACTATACGCAACAATACCGACCCAGAGAAAGCACAACTTCAACTAAGAGAATCGTTCACTAGGTTTCTTGATAGGGGATATAAGGAGGAAACATTGATGCAACAGCTTCAGAAGGCTCTGCAATTCACACAAGCTGATCTACTTATTGGAAAAGCCTCAAACAAGTCATCGACTACACAGCTGATTTTCACATCTAAATTTTCGCATATCTCAAAGCACCTTAAGAACAGTATACGAAAAAATTGGCCTATTATTGCTATGGACAATAGCCTGTCTCTCTTTGGGGCCCAACCTCCCATGTTTGGACATGGGAAAAACCATAGTCTTAAGGATATCCTGGTGAAAACAGATTTTACTGAAAGATCACAGATGACGCACAACTGGCTTAGTGGGCAGCAAAAATTGGGGTGTTACCGGTGTCCAGACTGCACCACATGTAGGTCTCTCCTTGTAGGCAAAGATTTCCCTCACCCACATACCAGCAAGCAATTTAAAATCCAACACAGACTCACATGCACCACATCATTTGTAGTGTATATTGTTACATGCCCCTGTGGCCTCTACTACGTGGGGAAAGCTACCACCTCTTTACGTGACAGGATTGCAAACCACAGATCGGCAATCAGCAGAGCCATCAAAGAAAAATCGGCTAAACAACCTGTAGCGAGACATTTCCTCCAATCGGGGCACAGTCTACCTACCTTTCGGTGTTTGGCAATAGATTTTCAGCCACCTTTGCCACGTGGTGGCAACAGAGATCAGGCTCTTCTCAGGAGGGAGGCAAGATGGATACATCGACTGGACACTGTCACACCTCGAGGACTCAACGATTCTGTCAAAGTCGGACAGGCTGCCTGTGCCCGCATACAATTAATATATACACGCTGGGGCTCGTCCGGTAAGCACTAGGGGCACAGACCAGCCACTAACGTGGCGATCCTGGGGCCCCTATTAATGCTGCTGTGTTTACCCAAGTATTTTGGCGATCGTAGCGCCACTCTCTGCCTCTGTGCGCATTGAAGGTTTTAAGCCGATACGGCTCTCAGCCTGTGACGGCGTTACCTGGTTGCCCCGGTAACCAACATTCAGCACCCGATTGGCGTACAGAAGCCTCAGAGCGCTAAAGCGCACACCCACCTCTAGACTGTCAACCGATTGGACAATGTAACCTTTGCGATGACACTGATTGGTTTACGGTTAACATCCAGGATAATAGTTTTATTCTGACACGGAGGCAAGCGCCTCTCTTGTCCTTTCTCTGCTAACTCTTTCTCACACGTACCTTTCCTGCACTGCTGTACTAAACCAGCACACCGATGCTCCTAAACACTTTCCCTTATTTTACACCCTATAACACGGATCCCTATACTTTGTCACTGTTTACGGTGGTTGCTTAGCAACAGATTTGGGCGCCAAAAAACGGCCAGTGGGTTTAAATTCTGGGATGGGAATGGTTCTCTGGTTGTTTGTTTGTAATCTCCTGACGAAGATCCCTGTGGGGGATCGAAACGTTGAGTGGGATAAAACACAATTTTGACTGCAAAGAAAACCCTATAGATATATATAGATATACATAAACTTTATTGCTTGCTATTATACAGCTAGGGTAGAAGTTTTCTTAAAGACTAAAGCTTTTAAAGAAACAGTTTAAAATATCCTATACCCTGGGACAGCCTCAGTAAATATTTAAAGCTCCTTGAAAAACTGGTTTCTCAGAGCAATTTTTCATAGCTAAAGATAACTTTTCTGGCTCTTTAAGTGACCTATAAAAACTTTTATAATATTGGTATATAATAATGTATTTGTCTCTTCCAAATTTGCTTTCTTTCTTCTGGACAAACTGGCCAAACACTTTTAAAGTATTGAACCACTCAGATCTAAATTTAAATCTTCATGAAGCAGTACCTTATTCCTTTGATCATGAAGTACAATAAACCAGCCTGAAATATGCAGGGTGATTTGGGGAGTGATCTAATGACATTAGGGTATGGCTTCTTAAAGGACCAAACATGGTAGATATTGGTGAAACACACAGAGAGTGAGGAAAATACCAAAATCCTTTATAACATAGGCATTGCCATGGACTAGTCATGATGCATTAAGATTAGTCCTGTGTTTAAAACCAACTCATACCTGCTAAATCAGGTTTTCTAGGCTGTAAACCAAAATAAAATCATCAAAGGTATCATAGTACATGGTCTACTTTTCCACTACTTATAAGCTGCTAAGCAATTATAATAAGATAACAAAAGCAAATATTGTGCACTTTGTACTCTTTTTTACTGCTTAGGCAAAAGTCTCAATTCAATGCCTAATACTTTTATCCTGTTATTGTCGTCCTGATCTTTACCATAGCATGACATCTACCAGCCTACAGAAATGTACTTTCATGGACACAAATTTAACTAAGCACAAGCCAAAAAAATATTTCAGTACAGTAACATGTCTGTGAGCATTTTTATCCCATACTTTGGTATGAGTCAGAGGGGCATCATTATTAGATTTCAAATTAGTTTTCAACTGTGTTTAACAAATTCGAAAATTAAATGATCACATGATGGGATGTTATTGGGACGCGGCAGTGACAGGGACACTCAAGCAGTGGCTGTTCCATGGCAAACAGAACTGTGGTGCATTTTACCCATAATAAAGCATGGAAGTTGTGAGGCATCCAAAAAAGCATATATACAGGTTTAGAATGTATTATTCAGAAGTCTTGCAACCTAGAGTTTTCTAGATAATTTTTTTCTGTCATTTGGATCAGCTTTAAAAACAATTAAATGTAAACATTTAATTAACCCAATAGAAATGCTTTACCACCATGGATTTATCCAGCTTAGTTAGTTAAAGTTGTATATATGGATAAATGTGCAGACACATCATGAGGTGTTGCCAACTCCCAGCAGAATTTAATATATTTGCCAATATTGTACAATAGGGGTTGCTTGAATTACCATATCCACTAGGTGTCATGTATGCAGATAGGTGTCCCCTGATAAATAATAAACTTATTTTGATGTATTTCATTTTAGCTAATTGTATTTTAGATATACAGGACATATGGAGAGAGTACTTTACACTAATATATACTAATATGGCTTGAGGGATTGCAGGTTACACTCACACACTGGGGAGTTTTATCTCTAAAACAGATTGCCTAAAACCTGCTTTAAGTAGGGCAGTGTAAATTACACTGGGAATTTATCTTCAGTTTATAGGAAAACCTATAATTATAACCTTGTTAATTTAATATGTTTCCTGTTTGTTTTCAGGTAAATAACTGTGCTATCAGTCTGGCAAAGATCGTGGCTCAGAACAAAGCACTGCCAAGTTACCGTATTTAAATTACTTACACATTTAAGGGCAGCGGCAGACAGGGAAATTTGTCACCCAGACGTATTTATGAGCGACAAATCTCCCGAAAATGCCTCTCCATTTGGAATTGAGATCGCTGGTTCCATGACCAACATATCGCTAAGTTGCCAAAATTGCCTGTGGAGGTGACTTAGCGATATGTCGGTCATAGCACCAGTGATTTCTATTATTTCAAATGGAGAGGCATTTTCAGGAGATTGTCACCCGCAGATGCTCATAAATAGTGGCAGGCGACACATCTCCCTGTCTGCCACTGCCCTAAAGGCACTATAAATGATGAAAGTTCCTCCTCATTAATTTTTGCAACTTTTACAAACCTACAAATCCCAGCACCACTCCATTACATAAACTGCTTTGATTTGGAAGGGGAACAGGGCTACCATCAGGGTTGCATAGGTCTACAAATATTCTGAGCCTCATTTTATTCATTCAACAACAGTAATCCCAAAGGCCAAAGTTTATTTATACAGAACACTGAGGATTAAATATATATATATATATATATATATATATATATATGGAAAGAAGATCAGCACTCACTGTAGTTTTGGTGAATTCGTGTTGATTTATTTGTCAAAAATCACATCTTATTTTTGACAAATAAATCAACACGAATTCACCAAAACTACAGTGAGTGCTGATCTTCTTTCCATATACATGAACCACATTTGGATCGAGCACCACTGGCTTTACTTTTTGGTTTGTGTGCGGGCACTGTGGGACTTCATATATATATATATATATATATATATATATATATATATATATATATATATATATATATATATATATATATAGAATGTCTGTAGTGATGGCACTCTAGAGAAAGGTTCCTGTGTGGGACTGAAACGTCAGACTAATAAACCTGTTTTCTTTTTTACTTTTTCACACTTGCTTTGGTTGTGCAAAACCTGTGACTGCCATCACTACAGACATTCTATTTATCAATTTTTGCATGAGCACACAGGTCTCTTACTAATATTAGGCGTATACTTAAACATGCTGGCTAAATATATATCCAAAGAATGAGATTACCATTCTCTGAGCAAAGAGAGGAAAGACTTACGGCATAGACTCAATGCTGGAGTCAGGAGCAATGTAATTAAATGGAACATATCCCTCCGTTTTTCCTCTTGTCCTTAAAAGTTTAGCTTTCCACCAGCTAGCATGGGTGGTGTCTATGATAAGCATCTTGTCCCCAGCCTTAAAACTCAGTTCATCAGGTGTCCGTCCTTCATAACTGTACAACGCCATGTAAGTATTTCTTTGTGGTTCTCTTGGGGTTTCAAAATGTGGAGGTGCCCATGGACCGTCATGTTGACTACCTTCAGGTATATTCGTAATTTCATGTTTAAAGATACAGGGTAGCACGCAGCTTAGACAGCTGCAATTCTTCCTACAACAGTTTCCCATCTCTGAGATGAATTCCTCCAGCAATTCTTCTTGTACAGCTATATCAGAAATCTAAAAAGAACATTTCTTGCGATTCTGATTATATTAGCATTGGTGCTGGCAGGCCATAGATGAATAAACAAGATACAGGCTTTGGAATAGGTTCACCAACTATCCACTTGAAAGAAAAATTGTTTCTGTCGTTTGGTTTTTATTAAAAAAAGAATATGATTTCAAATAAAAATATTCCTATGAAGTAGATTTTTCTTCTTTGCAGAGGCAGAGCTGTGATTTTGGTCTGGCTGCATCATCTTCTTTGATGAATGACAGTCCAACGAGTAGTGCTGTCTGTATGAGAATACTGATGTAAGTGTTTACCTTACTTCCTGGTTAAGGTACGTGTGCTCTCAATGCTAGTACCGCCCCAGTTCATAATTATAAAATCAAGTGGTGTCCCTTGTCAAACTAGGAAAGGCAACGCCTTCTGGCAGGTTCACAGGTATTTATTTATTGTGATTAGAGAGTGACTAGCAGTGCAGAACACTTTACAAATGGTAAAACCTATACTTTTATTCCTGAAAACAATGGAGAATAATAAACAAAGTTTTAAACCAGCATACAGAACTGAATATCTGAATATCAGATTTCAGGTTTGTACTAGTTTGCTTGTGTTTGATTTTAAGAAACTAGTAAATGTAGATAAAGTGTGCTTCAAAAGCGGATTAGGCTCTTTGCAGCCCCGGGTGCAAGCTGTACCCCCTGCCAGGGCAAAGTATACATGTAGCGAATAAAGCAGCAGCACTCTGGTATTTTTGAAAAATTTGCAAAACTTTACTCAAATGCCATAGGCTTTTGGCATTTGAGTAAAGTTTTGCAAATTTTTCAAAAATACCGGAGTGCTGCTGCTTTATTCGCTACATGATTTTAAGAAACTAGTTACTTCTCATTCTGCATTAAAGGCGTAGTTCACCTTTGCATTTGTGTTTAGCACACTATAAAATGGCCTATTCTTATCAACTTTTCAGGTACTATTTGTTGTTTATTCTAGTTATTGTTATTTGCCTTCCTCTTCTGAATCTTTCCAGCTGTCAAATGGGGGTTACAAACCCTGCAGTTAAAACAACTGTTACTTTGAGTCAGGCTACAATTTTGTTGTTATTGTTACTTTTTACTTCTCACATTTCTTTTCATATTCCAGTCTCTTTATTCAAATCACTGGCTGGTTGCTCATCATTTCCGACAGCATTGAACTCACAGCAACATCTGCTATTATTTGTCCTAAATGCAATTGATGGAAGTATGGCTGTTTTATGGATAGCATGCTTTTGGGTGCACTGCCATTTGAGAAATGAAGTGTGCCCCTTACATGCACTATGCAGTAGGCTCAAAGAGGTATCTAAACCAGGGCAGCCATCAGGGGGGGACAGGGGGGAGAGTTGTAGGGGGCCCCGAGGGTAAGGGGGGCCCGGCCACGCCACACTTACTTGATTAACTGGGCCCCCCATCTTTCTGAGAGCTGCTGACTTCGGGAAGGCATGGACGTTTAAGGGGCCCTGGCCACCAATTTTCTTATAATGGGGGGGGCCATGACCACCAATTTTGGCCACCATTTTTTTTCTCATGTGGGGTCCTAGCCACCAATATTTTTTAATGGGGGGGCCCTGGCCACAAATGTTTTTTTATGGGGGGCCCTGACCACCAATATCTTTTAATTTTTTATTAACAGTGGAAACCCTAGCCACCAATATTTTTTTTTTTTTTGTTTTTTTCTGTGTGGTGGGGAGGGCAGACCTGTAGGTGGGGCTTGCAGTGGGCGCAGCTCAGGGGGCCCAGGAAATTTTGTCTTATGGGGCCCTGCGATTTCTGATGGCGGTCCTGATCTAAACTATATGCAGCATTTTGACCACCACTGTCATCAAGTGTAATAAAACAAATCATTTAAATTACTTTCTCTGTCTGACATTGTTTACCCATCTAGAAAAAATTGATCTAAAATGCACTTAATGATGATAAGTAGACCTTTAAAAATGTTTTCTTAAATTTTTGTGTGCAGAAGGCTGCCTATCACCACTGCTAGTGCTAGTGGTTTTTAATCTTAGAGCATTGCCCTGTCTGATATTAGACTATGGGAGGCCCCTTGGTCCAGCTGTGACCACTACGTGTGACTTAATCACAAAAAATTCCTATGGGAAGTGGTGACAGATCAACATGGGGGTTTTCACCATATGGCAGTACCCCCCTCCTAAGGGAGGCCTTTATTTAATGAAGTTCAAAGCCTTTTGCAGGCAAGAACGCTAAACCTTTTACATAATCAAGAGACACAAACACAGGGGGTACACAGACACAATACACAGAGGGCAGGTAACATTTAAAAATTAAAATTAATTAAAATTTAAGACAGAAAAAGCCTAGTTATACGATTTTTCAGGGTTTATGTGACTCCGAATGCAGCTGTTCCCATTTTACTGTAGATGCTATTTTTTTACTTCAAATTTAGCCAGGGGCTTAAGGGTCCTATTTATAAAGCAGTAGATTAATTTACTAATTCCATATGCTAATTTCAGATGCATCCCAAGATGCCAGAAATGCAGCAATGAAGCAGATACTAGTGTAATGTGAGCTGCTTTTTTAACTTTATTGTACCTTATTTTCTGCACAACTTCTGACTGGGGGGAAGGGGTAAGTAAAAAATGAGAATCTACAGCAATTCTTACCCATATCAAGGCACAACCCAGTGGTATTTCCAGTTATCAGATGCTCAACATATCTCAGTTTCTTGTTTTCACATTTTCATGTCAGTCTTCTATATACAGTAACTAACAAACACTTACCAAAATGTAATGTAATGTAATGTAATATTCTGTAGCTTTAATGTTAGAAGCACAAAGCATTAGCTGATAGATGGAAAGAAAGGGGGGGGCAGAGAAGTCAAATGTAAGGACAAATATTTTTAAGATTTGGACAGAAAAAGGAAGATCAGAAATAACCATATTCAAATATAGCAGTAGTTCTATATCAGATTCCTCCTAGTCATACAAACAGACATGACCTGACCCCTAAGGGATTTTATTAATAGGTCTATTCATTAGCTATTGCATTTGTAAATATAAATAATTTTTTTTAAATTATCTTAAAATTCTAAATGGTAGCACAGCCTCTTTATCCCTTTTTACTCTTTGGGCACATATTATGGATTTTAAATAAATGTAGTTCCTCATTGCACTGCATGTTTTACCTGTTTCTCTATAAAATTCCATTATCTGCTTTGTAAATAAGGTTTAACACTTTGCTCTAGGTAAGAGGAGTTCTTAAAGGGGTTATTCATCTTTAAAATAACTTTTAGTATGATGTAGAGAGCCCCATTTGAAAAAATGAAATGCGTCTATTCCTGCGCTCCCCTGCGGCTGAACGACGAAAAACGGAACGCAGGGGAGCGCAGGTAAAAACGCGCGTAAGAGCCCTAAAGGCATTAACAGAATCAGCCATCACAACATCACAAGTGCATTCCACAATCTCACTGTGAACATGTTTAACAGTTAACTGTTAATTTGCTGGAACATGTGACATGTCATGTAAAATAAACTCTCTAGTACTGCACAGGCTAGATATAGGTTACAACCAGTGGATAGTACTCAAAAATGTCCCTACACATAATATCTATTATCCAGAAAGCCAATTTCCAGAAATCTTAGAAGTGCAGGAAGGTTATCACCCCCATTTTGAACAAACGATTCTTAATTTTTAACTTCCTTCCTTTTTCTCTATAATAATAAAGCATATCTAAATAACAATGTACTGTGTTTTTAGCTTGGGTCATGTTTCAGTGCAGAAAATCTGCATTTATAATAATAATAAGCAACATCAAAAGTGATCAATAATAAGAACATTTTTTTGTTCCTATATTCAGCTGAGTAGGGACTATTCATTTTCTATTTTTCACCTTCTCATGCTTGTGATTCTGCAGTGATTAATGTGAAGAACATATGACAAAGTAAAAGATGTAATTTCTTCTACAGCTTGACCAATGTTATTCTAGTTACATTTGTGGTAGATCTGTCCCCCAAGAATTGTATCTAGACCACCAGCTCTTTTTTATGGCTCTTAGATAATAGGCTTTTAAAATGTAATTCTTTTCAATCATTATAGTCTGAGATGGAATTGCTTTTGAGAGACTTATTCTCTCATAATATTAGGCTGCTATTAAATATGTGAATATCGAATTTAGTGGGGAGTACCTTCCATCCAAAAAAGAAACAAATAATGGTGTGTAGGATCAAGAAATTAACTTATAGATGTAGAAAAAAAAATAATTTTTAGAAAACCACTTTTCCTGGTCAATTCCCCGTTTAACTGTATTAAAACCAAAGACGAATAATGAGTCAAAATTAAAATCCTTAAAGCTTTTATGTGTTTTTGAAGAAAAAACAGGTTTGAAGCAGAACTGGGAGAAAGCTGAGATGTATTGAACCCAATGGCATATCTTGAAAGCATTGGGCCCCCAGCAAAAAAGTCTTCAGGGGGACCTGGTGCAAACAGTCCATCCCGATAGCGACCTACTGTCACCCTGGCAAGCTGGCTGCAGTGAATATATACTGTGTGGCAAAGTTAAAAGTAAGAGAGGGGCTAGAGATGGGGACAAATAGAGCAGACCACATGGTTTGGGCCACCTGCACCCCCTCCCCCCATGACCGTAATTTAGAAATTTAGACCAAATTCTGAATTTTCAGTGGTCAGAAGGCACATGTCATTGGCACTTGAAGGTTGGAGTCAGACCATGGAGAAGTTGTAATGCAGGATAGCAGATAAGTCCAGTTTGTGGTACACAAGGGGTTAAACAGGCTTGACGTCAAAATCCATGCAAGGGTAGGAGGCAATCAGCATAGTTAGGAACAAGGCAAGAGGCTAGAATCCAAGAATCAGTCTGTAGATAATAAACCAGGAGCAGAACAGGTCCTTGACGTCCTTTAATTTTCAAATGTTGTGCCGAAACGTGGCCATGGGCGCTGCCATCTTGAAGAAGCACATAAGTCAGAAGTCTTCTAAATGATATTAAAAATTATTGTTTGTGTTTCTTGCCAGCTGTAGTCTGATTTAGAATGTTGAAAAGATAATGTAATATTTTGGCAGAGCAAACAAACCTGCTAAACGTATACAATATGTAGCTACAGGTTTCTGATATGTGACCCAATAAAATATAATATAATTATATAGGATTATAAAGAAAACTATGTACTTTGGGCTACCCAGAACCCCAACATCTACAGCCCCCTCTAACTAACACAGAACACCCCCAATGACAAACATACTAATGTTATATATAGGATTATAATTTCAAATGAGATCCTTTGGAAATTATGTCACCACTGGTATCAATAGTATTTGGCCTGAAATACATACTTATTTGAGACACAGATAAAATTTAGACATTTTGCTTAAAGAGATACTGACGTCTATCATAACATTTTCTTTGCATGCTATTTATAATTTTGCCATAAAAGTATTTGTCCTATGCTTTCACATTACCTATCTGATCCCCCATGTTTTTCTATGAGGGGGCTGCCATATTGTGCAGCAGTAATCTGTTAGCATTGGAAACTCTAATTGACAGGCTGAGAAGGGACAGTCAGGTTAGCAAAACAGTCGGGTTTAGAAACAATTAAGAAACAATTAATAACAAAAGCAGCCCGATCAGTGAAAAATGATCAACATGACCAATAGGTTGTTTTTAATGTATGTTATTATTTTGAAGAATCATTTTTTAGTGTCAGTATCACTTTAACCCTTTAAATGCCACAGATCGTAGAATCTACGTTCTGTGGCAAAGGTACTTGAAATGCCACAGTACGTAGATTCTACGTTCTGCAGCACTTCCGGGTTCAGAAGCGGAGGAGCGGCTGTTAGAGCCGCTCGCTCCGTTCCTGCTCGATCCCCTGCCCCTAGGCAACGAGCAGAGCAGGGGATCGAGTGGCCCCTGGGGCGCGATCGCCCAGGGGCCCAAAAACAGCAGCAGGCACGTGTTACTTACGTGTCCTGCTGCTGCAGCCTGCACCGGATCGTCGATCTCCGCCCCCACAGCACACAGACAGGAACCACGAGGCAGATGTCTTCCAGGGGCTCTTCCTGATCGCCTGCAACAGTCTTCAGTGATTTTTTCAGGTTAGTGCAACAATTACACACACAAACACACCAACACACACTTATTACAGTAATACACACTTAGATTCACACTTACACATACATTTTTGGGGATTGGGGGGGTCACTTACACTCACTGCACTTACATAACATGTAATTTACCATTTGTGCACACGCACATACATGGCATTGTGGCTTTTTTTTTTCTTATCGCATCGTCTCTTTTTTTGGCTGAAAAAAAATGTTTTATTGCCATTACGAATAGCGTATTCGCTAACCGTACTGTGCAATACCTTTTGTATGTTATTTAGGTGATTATATTGCAATTTTGGGTATTTTGGTGCATTTTTAGCCATTTTATTGAATTTTTAGCCATTTTATTGCATTTTCAGCTCTGCATATGTTGTGTTCACTTGTTTCTAGCCGTAGAACCTGTTTGGCCCAGCTAAAATATTCAAACTGTGATTCTGACGGCCGATAACACTAGTCTGGAAAAAAAAACATTGATTTTTGTGGTTTTATTGGATTTTTTTGCATTTCACTCTTTACTGCCTTATTTTGTTTTGCCTTGTAAATTTTATATACTATATATCCATTTGGGGGTCTCTGTGCACCACATAGTTTGGTATATCTATGCATATTGGGCATCAAAGTGTTCAGTAGACACCAGGTGTTCATATTTAGGATGTTTTATGCTGATACGTTACGAAATGTGGGGCATATAATGGGGTAAAAGTCAAGCTTTCTGCCAATTTTCAGAAATTTGATAACCGTTATGTTCAGCATTGCTTTGCAGTTTGGCAGTTTGCAGTAGAAACACATATTTACCCATATTGGATTCGTCAGAATGTGTACTTTCTGAAAATATATGGTTTTCTGGGGTCTCTGTACTGTTAGGGGGGTCTAATGTCGCATAATACACACACCAGGTGCTTATATTGCAGCAGCCAGCGCGTCAGCCGTGAAAATGTATATACACTATTGTCATTTGGTGGTCTCTGTGCGCCACATAGTTTGGTATATCTATGCATATTGGGCATCAAAGTGTTCAGTAGACCCTTGGCGTTCATATTTAGGATGTTTTATGCTGATACGTTACGAAATGTGGGGCAAATAATGGGGTAAAATTCAATCTTTCTGACGATTTTCAGAAATTTGATAAAAACCGTTATGTTCAGCATTGCTTTGCAGTTTGGCAGTTTGCAGTAGAAACACTTATTTACCCATATTGGATTCGTCAGAATGTGTACTTTCTGAAAATATATGGTTTTCTGGGGTCTCTGTACTGTTAGGGGGGTCTAATGTCGCATAATACACACACCAGGTGCTTATATTGCAGCAGCCAGCACGCGTCAGCCGTAAAAAATGTATATACACTATTGTCATTTGGGGGTCTCTGTGCGCCACATAGTTTGGTATATCTATGCACATTGGGCATCAAACTGTTTAGTAGACCCCTATGTTTATTTTTAGGATGCTTTATGCTGGTAATGATACATGGACAATACGATGCTGGAAAGTTGAAGCTTTGAGGCAATTTCCAGATATTTCACCCAAACCGCCAAATTTGGCAAAGCCTTGCGACTCAGTAGTTTGGAGCAGAAAGGCATGGGTACCCATTTTAGATTCTGTAGAATGTGTACTTTCCAAAAATATATGGGGTTGGGGGGTAAACATATATTTCTGTGTTTTTACCCCACAAAAATGCAGTCAATGTGTTGATTTTTCATTAGCTGAAGTTACCCACGGGACTGTTTGTATGCGCTAACTTCATTTTGGGGCCTCTAAATGCCAGATACTTTGGTAAACTTATGAACAATGGCCACCAAAATGTTCAGAGGAACCCTGGCAATCATATTTAGGGTGCTTTTTCTTAGTACGTAATGACACATGGGTGATATGGTGCTGGGAAGTTGAAGCTTTGAGGCAATTTTCAGATATTTCACCAAAACCGACAATTGTGGGAAAGCCTTGCGACTCAGTAGTTTGGAGCAGAAAGGCATGGGTACCCATTTTAGATTTGGTAGAATGTGTACTTTCCAAAAATATATGGGTTTTGGGGGGTAAACGTATATTTCTGTGTTTTTACCCCACAAAAATGCAGTCAATGTGTTGATTTTTCATTAGCTGAAGTTACCCACGGGACTGTTTGTATGCGCTAACTTCATTTTGGGGCCTCTAAATGCCAGATACTTTGGTAAATTTATGAACAATGGCCACCAAAATGTTCAGAGGAACCCTGGCAATAATATTTAGGGTGCTTTTTCTTAGTACGTAATGACACATGGGTGATATGGTGCTGGGAAGTTGAAGCTTTGAGGCAATTTTCAGATATTTCACCAAAACCGACAACTTTGGGAAAGCCTTGCGACTCAGTAGTTTGGAGCAGAAAGGCATGGGTACCAATTTTAGATTCAGTAGAATGTGTACTTTCCAAAAATATATGGGTTTGGGGGGTAAACATATATTTCTGTGTTTTTACCCCACAAAAATGCAGTCAATGTGTTGATTTTTCATTAGCTGAAGTTACCCACAGGACTATTTGTATGCACTAACTTCATTTTGGGGCCTCTAAATGCCAGATACTTTGGTAAACCTATGAATAATGGCCACCAAACTGTTTGGAGGAACCCTGGCAATCATATTTAGGGTGCTTTTTCTTGGTGCGTAACGATACATGGGTGATATGGTGCTGAGAAGTTGAAGCTTTGAGGCAATTTTCAGATATTTCACCAAAACCGACAATTGTGGGAAAGCCTTGCGACTCAGTAGTTTGGAGCAGAAAGGCATGGGTACCCATTTTAGATTCGGTAGAATGTGTACTTTCCAAAAATATATGGGTTTTGGGGGGTAAACATATATTTCTGTGTTTTTACCCCACAAAAATGCAGTCAATGTGTTGATCTTTCATTTGCTGAAGTTACCCATGGGACTGTTTGTATGCGCTAACTTCATTTTGGGGCCTCTAAATGCCAGATACTTTGGTAAACTTATGAACAATGACTACCAGAATGTTCAGAGGAACCCTGGCAATCATATTTAGGGTGCTTTTTCTTAGTACGTAATGATACATGGGCGATATGGTGCTGGGAAGCTGAAGGTTTGAGGCAATTTTCAGATATTTCACCAAAACCGGCAATTTTGGGAAAGCCTTGCGACTCAGTAGTTTGGAGCAGAAAGGCATGGGTACCCATTTTAGCTTCAGTAGAATGTGTACTTTCCAAAAATATATGGGTTTTGGGGGGTAAACATATATTTCTGTGTTTTTACCCCACAAAAAATGCAGTCAATGTGTTGATTTCTCAGTAGCTGAAGTAAAGTCCTGAACAATTTGGATGTGCTAACTTCATATTGGTGTCTCTAAATGCCAGATACTTTGGTAAACCTATGCATAATGGGTATCAAACTGTTCAGTGGACCCCTGGCAATCATATTTCAGGTGCTTTTTCCTGGTACCTAATATAGTTTGGGATATGCGGAGCAGCAAAATAAAACCTTTGAAATGATTTTTCAGAATTTTGAATTTTTTTTTGAATTTTTTTATGAAAAACCGCTATGTTCAGACAAGCTTTTATGTTTGGTAGTTGGGAGTAGAGAGACATAATAGTTACCCATTTTGTAATCGGCAGAATGTGTACTTTTCAAAAATGTATGGTTTTCTGGGGTAAACCTACGGTTTCAGGATTTTTTGCCTTGGAATCTAAAGCATGCCGTTTTCTGCCTTAGTGCTTTCAAAATTCGTTAATATACTGTACTGCCGGGAGTTTTTGAGGTACAGAAGTCCTAAATCTCCCTAAAACTATACATATCTGGTATTGGCACGTTCGAGAGACATAAGGCTTTCCAAATCAGTTGGATTTTCCTCCGTAAAATGAAAGATATTTTTCTGGTATAAATTGATATACGATGAAAAATGGTAATTTTTCTTTTTTTTTTGGTATTTAGCACTATAAAATTTTTTGCACAGGTGGAAATACATGAAAACTCAGGCAGATTTAGAAAGCTCAGTTTCTACCGAAAAAAACAATGTATAGTTTTCCTAGGTAAACTATAGGTTTCCCCTCAGAAAATGCCCCTAAAGTGAGAGAGCACAAAATGTTTCAAAAACGGCTGGCATTTCGCGTAACCAAAATGTGAAATTCTGCTGGCACTTAAAAGGTTATATTTTTTTTGTGTATTTACTTTTTCAGGTAAGAACTGACTGCCAAGTTCCAGCATTTTTGGCCAATAAAGGGGGCAATTAAGAACATTTGATCATACATGTTTGGGAAACTATAAATAAAATCTAGCAATGCTATCTGCTATCTGATACCTATTTTCATTTCCACAGTTAATGGGCATTTTACACTTTGATAAAAACAGTTTAATAGTTTCTGTATTATAATGCACTACATTGATGACATTGGTTTTTCTCAATATTTAATGTTATTTGAGATACAATTAGGATACAAGAAATACAGTGTCATTTTGAATCGCACAGCCCATAACCTTTCTAATTGCTGCCATCTAGTGGCAATCTTAAGGTAAGCTATTATTTTATATTATAGGTATCGGTTCTATGAGACCTAAAGTTTTCATGATAAGGGATCTTTTTTTAGTTTGGATCACCAGACCTTAAGTCTACTAAAAAGCATTAAAACATGAAATAAATCTAAATATTTTACTACGCATATGGATTAATGCAGTTTAGTTAGGATCAAGTACAAGAAGCTATTTTATTATTACAGAGAAAAAGGAAATAATTATAAAAAAACAAGAATTATTTGCTTAAAAAGGCTATATGGAAGATGGCCTTTCTGTTATTTGGAGATTTCTGGATATTGGGTTTCCAAATAGGGGATTCACAGTATTGGCAGGACAAACAAATCTATCGTTGACTTCAAAAAGAGAGAGGAATTTAGTGTTACCATATTTTCTGGAAAAAATGCCTTGTATTGTCTTGAACGTTAATACACACCAAGGGAGACTGAGCCTTGAACTTACAGAAACACCCTTGTACACAGAAGCAGTTGTTAGCCACCACTCCATAGCATACTGTTTTTTCACATTTTACAGATGGCAGATAATAACACAGATCACTTTGTACTTATTTTACAACAGAATAACTCGGTGAACTTCTTTTTAGATGAATTATTGCAAATAATGATAAAGCAGTATTCTTCCTCTAAATAACACCCTAATGTTTCTCATGTTTTCTCCTAACAAAAAAAAAATAACCAGGGTCACTTTTAATCTTTGACTTTTGGAAAAACTGAGCCAAGCATTGCTATCAGAATGTATGAAACTCACATGGTAAAACAAGGCAAAGCTGGATCCTGAAAAAAACGGAAATTCGGCTCTTCTAGTGCAGAGAGCGCAGTTAGGCTCTCTGCGATAACATACTGACTCTCTGTCGCCTTGTGGACCCCCTTAGGCGAAAAAGGTAAGTGCACGGGGAGGGGGCGGCAGCAACTGCTGCTGCCTCAGGCGGCGGAGGGGCCAGGATCGCCCTGCCTGAAGACTGTGATTTTGATTTCAGAAAAAAAAAAACTGTGGTGCCAGGGCCCCCCATAAAAAAATCGTGGCTTCAGGACTTCAACGTTGACTCTTTCGTGGCTTTGGCTCCTTTCGTGGCTTTGGGTCTTTTTGCGGCTTTGGGACTTCAACTTTGGTTCCTTTCGCGGCTTTGGGTCTTTTTGCGGCTTCTGGAATTCAACTTCGGCTCCTTTCATGGATTCAGGTCTTTTCACTGCTTTGGGACTTTGGCTCTTCGGGAATTTGGCTCTTCAAAGGTTCAGCTATTTCAAAAAGTGCAGCACAGTTGGCCCCCCTTCAGGTCTGGGCCCGGTACAACAGTACCCCCTATGCCCCCCTGATGGCGGGCCTGATCACATGATTTGGTATTGATCTTATGTCTGTGATGGTTCATCCTTGTGCGTAGTTTTTGTCTGGTTTCTCCAATGTATATGCCTCCTATAAAGCACCTAGTTCATGTCATCATGTATACCACATTGGATGAAGCACACAAAAGTAGTCCCAAATGACACGCTTTTGGGACTATGATTAAGTGTCCTTGGATGACATGAAACACGTAAGGCTGTTTCATTTTAAACATAATGTAAAATAAAAACTTTTTGTATTATTTGAATTTTGGGCCCCTGGATATTACTTTATGGTGTTCCGGATTGATGCCTGCCAAATATTGAATTTCTGTGACATATTCCCCTTGCTGAAGGTCTGGGGCATGAGCACCCGAACCCGAAAGCGGTAAGCTTATCCTATAATTTCAAAGATTCAAGCTTCCTGTAGTGAAAATTCATTAGTCCTCTTACGCTTAGGTCAATTTGAATAGGGCGGATACATTAAAGTCATATGAATGTCTTTAGAAACCTGAAAAATGACAAAAGTGATCCTCAAATGCTCTACACATGAGCCCACCCTAAAACGAATGCTCCATTCCCTTCAAATGTCTGGGGGGAAAATGTTAACACAAAAAAATGCAATAGTTAGGACTTTTGCAGGCAATCTTGTTTAAAAAAAGGAACAGTTGGCAGTGTTTTTACAACTGAATTTCCGGCAGACAGGATATGATGTAACTTACATACTGTAGGCAGTGGCGGAACTACCGGGGTATCAAGGGGAGCGGGCCAGGAATGAGGAAGATCTAGCAGTCCGCCTGGTCAGTGGTGGCGAAGTCAACTCTGGCGAATGAGGTAACGTTCAGTAAAATTTACTGATTTTGCGAAGTTACGACTGTTCGCCAGAGTTAAAAGTCCCGTTCGCTAGCGAATTGTCGCCTACACCTGTAAATTGGAGATGTCCCTGGGATGGGATTTCGGGCGAAATGTCGCTAGCGTTAGCCACTTCGCCTTTCGACAACTGCTTGACATGGTTACTATGGAGACACTGGCTGAAAGCAGGAAGACACAAACCAATCAGGAAGTATGTCAAACAAAAACAAAACACCTGTGTGTAATAGACAATAATTTCAATGTCTCGAGGTGAAAGTAACCATATTATATTCTGACCACACAAACAAGCTTTTTCATGTCCGGAATCTCAGTATATGACCCCTTGTTCCTTTCATTAGCTGTTTCCCAGAGTACATATGTATTAAGTCAGGGGTCCCGAACCGCCAGGCCGCGGACCAGTGCAGGCTGCGGCTTAGCTCAACTGGGCCATTGAACCAGGCTGGCTCTTCAAAGCTCCATATAACTAGGGTGCAACCGATGCATGAAGCTTTCTACAGATCTCCAAAAATGCACAGAAAACAAGCTCCGGTCTCCCACTGATTCTCTATTATAGTGAGTTCTATTATATTTTCTATATTTCAGTGTAATAATAATATAAAATGAAGTGCATAATATAAAATTTAATAATTACATTTGCAGTATATGCAATAAGTAATAATTATATATGTGCTGCAACTAGTTTGTGTTTTATTATATATTGGTAACCCCCCCTTGAAAAAATGGTCTTGCTTGAAACCGGTCCCTGGGCAAGAAAGGTTGGGGACTGCTGTATTAGGGGGATTCAGTGTTTAAATGAAGGGGGTGGTGCTATGAACAGCATGCCAGATCATGGCCTCCACAGGGAGGTGCTCCCATTGCTCTGTGCCCAATTTTGCAAAACTGGCTAAATCATGCATAAGGCCAGCCGTAAAATAAGGGTCCTTCTTTTCTGGTGGGCACTTCTGCAAAAACAACAGGATTCAAAAGTAAACTCCTGTCACTATCTGCACCACTGGACAGAAAAACCTTGAACATACCTCAGCCCACTTCTGGATAACATACCTCCCAACTGTCCAGTTTTGAGTGGGACAGTCCTGATTTTGACAGCTCAACCCACAGAAATGTCTCTTTGATCTCCTGCACTGAACAGCCACAGCAAAGATACAAAGATACAAAGTTACAAAGATACAAAGTTTTAAAACTTAATTAGGCTTTTGGCAGATAGCCCAGAGCACTCAGCAGTGTAATGCAATACTTTTGTAACAATAAAATAATCAAAGAAACAATTGCAACAATTTAAGATAAGCAGGTCTCTTGGGGAAACTGTGACTTGCAACTTAAAGGGCAATTCCCCTTCATTAGCAAAACTATAATAACACATAAAAACTACAGAACTTTGTTCAAACTTTCATAACCTGCCAAATTTTGTAAAATGGAAATGGTTATTAGGGGGTGTGGCCACAACAAGTGGTGTGGTCAAAAAATATTTGCCGCACTATGTGCAGTCAGTGAGGGACTGAGTGAGGTCAATTGTGACTGTCATTGGGGGTTGAGGTTACTTGTGGGTGAGAAAAAGTACCTGTTTGTTATTTATTTTATGCACAGTAGTAAGGGAAAAGGCCACTGATGTCCAAAACATGTCACGTAGAAGCACAATAAAAATTAAACAGCAGTTATTCTGCATCAGCCTGTGATTCCCAAGCATCATTATTAATCTTGAGTTTAGTGTTAAAATAAACCACTTCAAAAGGGTCTTTTCCTCTGACAGCTCTTGTATTGTTAGAGGCAGGCTCAGTGGCCCAGAAGCACAAGCAACTGAAACCAGGACAGAGAAAGCAAAAGAGAAGCAGCCACAGATTTGGCTCCCCCAACCCAGCTGCACTACTCTGCTGTGATTGGGAGCAGGGTAGTATTCCAGAGACCATGTTGCCTTACTATACTCACTACATTTCTTTTTATGAGAATGTAAGTAGAGACCTCGATTCTGGGATTAGGGATGTAGCGAACCGCCGATAATGTGTTCGCGAACGCCGTTCGCGAACACCGGCAAAAAATGCGAACAGTTCGCGAACTTCGAACATCCGAAAATCGTTCGATTCGAACGATCGAAGGATTTTCGTTCGAATCGAACGATCGAAGCCATTCGATCGAATGATTTCATTCAATCCAATGGCTTCGATCGTTCGATTCGAACGAAAATCCTTCGATTTTAGCGGTCGAATGGTCGAACGATTTTGACGTGAACGCCTATTGGCGAACGTCGCGCGACGTTCGCGAACTTGCGGCGGACGCGAACAGCCGATGTTCGCGCAAACAAGTTCGCCGGCGAACAGTCCGCGACATCCCTATCTGGGATGGCAGTGGATGTGATTTACTTAGACTTTGCTAAAGCATTTGATACAGTGCCACACAAAAGGTTACTGGTTAAATTAAGGAATGTTGGCCTGGAACATAGTATTTATACCTGGATAGAGAACTGGCTAAAAGATAGACTACATAGAGTGGTGGTAAATGGAACATTTTCTAATTGGACCAGTGTTGTTAGTGGAGTACCGCAGGGCTCTGTACTAGGTCCCTTGCTTTTCAACTTGTTTATTAATGACCTGGAGGTGGGCATTGAAAGTACTGTTTCTATTTTTGCAGATGATACTAAATTGTGCAGACCTATAGGTTCCATGCAGGATGCTGCCACTTTGCAGAGTGATTTGTCTAAACTGGAAAACTGGGAAGCAAACTGGAAAATGAGGTTCAATGTTGATAAATGCAAGGTTATGCACTTTGGCAAAAATAATATAAATGCAAGTTATACACTAAATGGCAGTGTGTTGGGAGTTTCCTTAAATGAGAAGGATCTAGGGGTCTTTGTAGATAACACGTTGTCTAATTCTGGGCAGTGTCATTCTGTGGCTACTAAAGCAAATAAAGTTCTGTCTTGCATAAAAAAGGGCATTAACTCAAGGATGAAAACATAATTATGCCTCTTTATAGGTCCCTGGTAAGGCCTCATCTGGAGTATGCAGTTCAGTTTTGGACTCCAGTCCTTAAGAGGGATATAAATGAGCTGGAGAGAGTGCAGAGACGTGCAACTAAATTGGTTAGAGGGACGGAAGACTTAAATTATGAGGGGAGACTGTCAAGGTTGGGGTTGTTTTCTCTGGAAAAAAGGCGCTTGCGAGGGGACGATTACACTTTACAAGTACATTAGAGGACATTATAGACAAATGGCAGGGGACCTTTTTACCCATAAAGTGGATCACCGTACCAGAGGCCACCCCTTTAGACTAGAAGAAAAGAACTTTCATTTGAAGCAACGTAGGGGGTTCTTCACAGTCAGGACAGTGAGGTTGTGGAATGCACTGCCGGGTGATGTTGTGATGGCTGATTCAGTTAATGCCTTTAAGAATGGCTTGGATGATTTTTTGGACAGACATAATATCAAAGGCTATTCTGATGCTAAGCTTTATAGTTAGTATAGGTATGGGTATATAGAATTTAATTAAAAGTAGGGATGGGTGTATGTATGGATGCTGGGTTTTCATTTGGAGGGGTTGAACTTGATGGACTTTGTCTTTTTTCAACCCAATTTAACTATGTAACTATGTAACAGTCCAAAGCCCTGAGAACATTGTCACTTACTACATCATTAGCTATTATTAGTTACAATGTACTTCCCCTAAAAACATCTACTCTTACTATACTCACTATCCCACAGTTACAGTCCCTACCCATGAGATCATCTTGCCTTACTATACTCTCTATGCCATAGTTTGTTTGATTTTCCTCAGAAAATCTTATTTTACTATACACCCCTGAGAGCATCTTGTTATACTTGCTATCCCATAGTAACAGTTCCCTTCCCATCAAAAAATATTGTCTTACTATACACACTATCCCACAGTTACAGTCCAAAGCCCTGAGAACATTTTGTCTTAGTACATCTTTAGCTATCATTAGTTACAGTGTTCTTTTTTTATAGTGTGTTATTATACACACTATCCTATATGGTTACAGGTCAAGTACCTGAGACCATCTTGCCTTAATGGTGGGCCATGTGGGGTCAGTATGTATCTAATTTTTAAACATAAATTCTAATAAATAAATTATTTTTACTAAATACAAGCCTTGGGATATATATCTTTTGATATAAAACATTTTTACTTATTGGTTGCCTTTGGAACCGGGGCATATCCCTCTGGCTGTGGTGAACGACATAATCAGATGTATGGACTACCAATTATGCAATGAGTTATTACTATACTCACTATCCCATAGTTACAGTTCTCTTTGCTGACCAAGCTCCCAGCTGCCTCCTAACTATAAAGCTATGCATGCCTGCTTGCTCCTGCTTGACTGTATATCTGTTAGATGTGCAGCAGAATGCTCTTCCCACACTTCCCAGTCAACAGAGAGGGAAAGCTCAGTAAATTAAAAGGGTGGAGCTTCAGCAAGAAGAGGAAGTAGCTGATTTGAGATGCAGAGTTGAGCTTGTGTGTTAGAATCGGCACCAGACTGAATGTAGGGAGAAAGGTATGTCATTCTGGGGACTATTTAGAGGCATGTGAAAGCTAAAAAAAGGTTTGCTTTTATAGGTCTGCTGTATCCTCTGTCTGATTTCTGCTGTATGCTTCATATCAGCTTTACTGAACATATTCAGCTATATGTAATTCCCTGCTTCAAATACATTTTAATTTTGCCAGATCCTTGCTCTATTACCTGCATTTTAAACATATTATGCATGCTTATTTTAAACCTGCATTTTATTCAGTGCATGTGAAATATCAATCCCTGTACAAAATGTATTGATCATCCAGTGCTGCTAGCAGGAGATGTTTCAAAGCTAAAATGTGCAGTATCCTGAATAAGAGCAAGAAAGATCTCTTTGCTGGCAGCACTGCAGGATGATCATTACATTATGTATAGTGGTTGCTATATGACATGCATTGGTTAGCATGCACATTTAAAAACAGTGTTATATATATATATCTGAAATTGCAGGACTAAGTAAGGCTGATGCCGTATCTAGTATGCCCGAGGCAATAGACAGGTGCAGTACATGTGGATAGAGAGAGGCTTATGAACGAGAGTGTATGTTTGAAAGTGAAGTAGGAGGGCTTCAGGGATGACGTTGCAAGGGGTTGGTCTGTGGGATGAAAGAGAAGGGCAGATGCAGCCCTTAAGAATGATGGAGGAAGGCTGAGGTAGGACATCATTTGCAGGAGGCACCAGGGGTGATATCACATGTAGGAGGGATGAAGGATGGTATTGCAGGGAGGAGGAGGATCAATGGGGAAGCTGGTATCTGTCAAGAGAAAGTAAGAGGAGATTGTATAACTGACATTGCTTGTAGGAGTAAAGAGGATGAATGGGCAGGTGGGACCTTTCACCACCAAAGTAAGAGGAGATCATATAACTGTTACCAGTGGAGGGGGGGGGAGGCACAATAATTATACCATAGCAATACAGAGAGATTAGAGGGGGCAACGGGAGTGTATGTTTGAAAGTGAAGTAGGAGGGCTTCAGGGATGACGTTGCAAGGGGTTGGTCTGTGGGATGAAAGAGAAGGGCAGATGCAGCCCTTAAGAATGATGGAGGAAGGCTGAGGTAGGACATCATTTGCAGGAGGCACCAGGGGTGATATCACATGTAGGAGGGATGAAGGATGGTATTGCAGGGAGGAGGAGGATCAATGGGGAAGCTGGTATCTGTCAAGAGAAAGTAAGAGGAGATTGTATAACTGACATTGCTTGTAGGAGTAAAGAGGATGAATGGGCAGGTGGGACTTTTCACCACCAAAGTAAGAGGAGATCATATAACTGTTACCAGTGGGGGGGGGAGGCACAATAATGATACCATAGCAATACAGAGAGATTAGAGGGGGCAACGGGCAGGACATGGTTAAATCTGGTGCATAGATGTCCTAAAATGGACACCGAATGCTTAGTTAAACTAAATCCAAAGCATCACATGCTGTTTAGGGCAATGGTTAGAGACATCAGATTCTGCCACTATGTAACACACTATAAACCATATGTCAATTCAGTCTCAGTGATATGGCTATCCACATCACAGGTGCCATGGGGGTCTTTATTCAGAAAGGTTTTCTTTTTTTTACAGTCACAATGACAAGCTGCTGTAAGGTCTAAGCTGCAGCAGCCATATCCATGCAGAAGACTTTAAACTGCTGCCATTGTCCAGCGAGCTACCCTTATAGCCAGGGAGCTAACACCAGACGCAGTGTTGCCTCTCTCCCCACACGTACAAAAAGAACCCTGTGTCCTCTCACAAACAATGGCCAACTCATTTTGTCTCAGCCAGTGTGATGTCATCGGCTTTGACCTGGACCACACTCTGTGCCGTTACCAGCTACATGAATCCAATAAGGTAGGTGTAACAGTGAATGAAAAAGGCTCCTGGTGTGGCTGCCATGTTTGGTGACATATATGTGCCTTATGAGCAGTGTCCTGCCTTGCTAACCATGCAATTGGACTCTATTTCAACATTGCTGCTCACACCGAGAGGGACCTTCAGACGTGGTGGCGTAGTGCTCACTACAGGTATTGTTTAGAACATATGGATTCTTTTTATCTTGCTGTGTAAAAAGTGGAGTAAAACATTGCTGGTGATGCTGCTCAAAACAACCAATCAGATCTTTACTTTTGTTTTCTAACTGTTGAAATATAATTGCTGATTGTTTGCTATGAGCAACATCACTGGTAATGTTTTACTCCCCTTTTTACACAGCATGATAAATAGGCCCCCTAGCATTGTTTCCAACAACCAGAGGAACATTTTAGAAGCCCTTTAAGGGTGCTTAAAGGAACAATAACACCAAAAATGTAAGTGTTTTAAAGTAATGAAAATATAATGTAGTGTTGCCCTGCACTGGTAAAACTGATGTGTTTGCTTCAGAAACACTACTATAGTTCATATAAACAAGCTGCTGTGGAGCAATGGCGGAAATTGAAAAACGGCTAAATGGCACAGGTTAACGAATGGATGACAGATAACACCATTAGACAGACAGAGCTTATTTGCTATCTGCTGTGTAACCTGAGCCTTTTCTTCTTTGAATGTCTGCCCCCATTGCTACACAGCAGCTTATTTATATAAACAATAGTAGTGTTTCTGAAGCAAACACAACAGTTTTACCAGTGCAGGGCAACACTGCATTATATTTTCATTACTTTATAACACTTTTATTTTTTGACGTTACTGTTCCTTTAACCTAAACTAAGCTCACCAGAGGGGGATCCCATTTCTCATTTCACTTTCTTTGGGTGTTATGGGGCATATTTATCAATGGATATGCCTCTAAAAATGGTATAGAATTAATCAGCGAACTGTGGAATTTGCCTCTGGCAAACTGTGGTAAGATCAATAGTCATCATTTGACAAATATGCCCGACAGCTTCATGCCAATGGAATTTGCCACCTGTCTGGTATTTGATGTCAATTTTATTTATTGTGTGCAGAACATAATAGGGGTAGGATGGCTTGTATATTGTTTCTAGAAATAGTGGCAGCAACAGATCCGTGTTTGTAACCCTGTTAGAAGTCTCACTAAGCTCATACAAAAACAGTTGTTTTGTTTTAAATGAGCCTAGTGGGACTGTTAACAATGAGTTTGGCTATAGGTGAATGTGAATATGCCACTCACACCACATACAAATTTTCATCAAAGTAGCATTGGTATGGTATTCAGCAAGTGGAATTGCATTTAGGTGCACTGTCATAAAAGTTGCATGAGACTTCTAGAGAACTTGTATTCTTTTGTGTACCATGGGAGCACTCTTATCCAATTTATATGTGACAAGGCAGTAGATTCAATGTTAAAGAGTAGTTTTGCCATATAGTTATCTTGTTAGTGTATTACAGAATGTTTATCAACTTTTCTGTTTTTAAATTATTTGCCTATCTGCTAATAATTTGCAAATCAGGGAAACCAAATTGGTTAGGGTGAGACGAGTTCAAAAGAGCCAAAAAGCCCTTCACAATGCAAGACATGCAATGTAAAGCCTTCTGAAAACAGATGGTACTTACATACCTTATGCTACACATAGCACTGCCTTCATACCTAAAATGAGAAATAGATTTTAACTCTCACATAAGGTATTATGGGCGGAGACATGCAAATCACATCAACTGTTAGGCTGTATCTGTGCTATAAAACGGTTCTGTATGTGATTTGCATGTCTCCACTCTTATGGGGGAATGTAATAAAGAGCAAAACAGCACAAATAAGAATGAAAAGTCTCATTTCGTAATACTCGTTATTACATTGTGAATTTTAATTGCGCATACCCACTTTTAAGAAGTGTTGGAAGGTGTTGTAACAAACAGCAAACTTAACAACTTTTTCAGTAAGAAGTTTTATTACATTCACTGCACTGGTGCTAACTATAAAACCCGTAAACCTTCACGCAAAGGCAAATTTATTCGCACAGAGGAATAACTTTTCACATTGTGAATATTTTTTCCATTACCGACTTTTATTACATTCCCCCAATAATGCCTTATGCAAAAGTTAAAATCGTATTTTTAGTATAAAGGCTGTGCAATTTATGGAGCATGAGGCATGTAAATACCTTCTGATTTGGATGAAGGGGGTCCCTAGCAACCGTTAAAAAAACGTTGGCTCTGTGAGGGTACATTTTATTGTTAATATTACTTTTCATGACTTTTATTTTTGTTCAGGCCCTCTCATATTCATGGTGAAGTCTGTCATTCAAATCATAGCCTGGTTGTTTGGGTCAATTAGATCCTAGCAGGCAGATAGTGGCTAAAACTCCAAACTGCAGAGCTGCTGACCAAAAAGCCAGATACAAGAAACTTGTGACATAATCACTAGTGTGCAGTGTCGGACTGGCTCTCTAGGATATCAGGAAAACCAGGAAAACTCCCGGTATGCCCAGGTGTCCGTGGGCCCTAATACGTGTAACCATTTGACCAATTTCATGGTCAATCATTATTTCTATATGAGAAAAAAAGACTTAGTATTGAAAGAACAAAGTATAGTAAGTAAATATAAAAGACTAGAAGAATAAAGAGGTTGCTTGAGGAGAGGAGGAATAATTGTTTGGAAAGTTGGTCCATAGTCCACTGTGGCCCCCGGCATCCCAGTCCAACTGCTAGTGTGTATAATCAGATATGAATTTCTTTATACAGAATACTTAGGGCAAGGCCAGACGTGGCGTTTTTGCAGCGTTTTTACGTTGGGTTTTAAAAAAAGAATAGCCAGGCGTAAATACGCATAAACTGCACTACCACTGAAACTAATGGAAAATGCACTATGGCAATTCACACAGGGCGCTTGCAAGCTGAAATACGCCACGGGACACCAGTATTGGCGTTTTTTACCAGAAATGCCAATACGTCAAGAAACTACCAAATCAATAGACCACACTTTACGTAAATACGCAGCGAATTTTAAATATGGCGTCCAAATTCAATGAGAACAATGAGAAGTGCATTTTGGGAAAAGAATCCTACGTGCTGAAAAACACATGAAAAACGTATGTTGATGGTCACATGTGGTTTCAGTGGCGTATTTACGTCTGGCTGTTCTTTTTTAAAAATGCAAAGTAAAAACCCTTAAAGGGATATTTCAAAATTAATCAGTTAATAGTGCTGCTCCAGCAAAATTCTGCACTGAAATCCATTTCGCAAAAGAGCAAACAGATTTTTTTATATTCAATTTTGAAATCTGACATGGGGCTAGACATATTGTCAATTTCCCAGCTGCCCCATGTCATGTGACTTGTGCTCTGATAAACTTCAATCACTCTTTACTGCTGTACTGAAAGTTAGAGTGATATCACTCCCCTCCCTTTTCCCCCCAGCAGCCAAACAAAAGAACAATGGGAAGGTAACCAGATAGCAGCTCGATAACACAAGATAACAACTGCCTGGTAGTGATGGGCGAATTTGCGCCGTTTCGCCGGGAAATTCACGAATTTCGCGAAACAGCGAAAAATTCGCGAAACGGCACCGGCGTCTCGTTTTTGACCCGGCGCCCGTTTTTGACGCCGGCGCCCGTTTTTTCGACGCCAGTGCCCGTTTTTGATGCCGGCAAATTTTTTCGGCGGATTTTCGCGGGCGTTTTGCAAATTTATTCGCTGGCGGCGAATCACGCAAATTCGCCGCGAATTCGCGCCTGGCGAATAAATTCGCCCATAACTACTGCCTGGTAGATCTAAGAACAGCACTCAATAGTAAAAACCCATGTCCCACTGAGACACATTCAGTTACATTGAGAAGGAAAAATAGCAGCCAGCCAGAAAGCATTTCTCTCCTAAAGTGCAGGCACAAGTCACATGACTGGGGGCAGCTGGGAAATTGTCTAGCCCGATGTCATATTTCAAAATTTATTATATTAAAAAAAACTGTTTTCTCTTTTGAGAAATGGATTTCAGTGCAGAATTGTGCTGGAGTAGCACTATTAACTGATGCGTTTGGAAAAAAAACATGTTTTCCAATGACAGGATCCCTTTAAGAGGAAAGGGTTGTGAAAATACACAATAACATAATTAAAATGAGACTCCGCACGTCAAAAAAATGTTCACGCCCGTAGACTTTAATGGGCGTTGGCGACATTTTTGGCGAAGCAAAATGGTTCAAACGCGCCCAAGCTTAATTACAACTGGTTTGCCATTAATATTGGTTTTTCTTGGTTGAATTACCTGCAACTTCACAACATAATCATTGTCATTTTTATTGAGAGGCTATTTGAAACATTGTTTACCGTAATTATTACATCATGGTCAAAAGCATTTCAGGAGCATTCTTTATAACTGGTTTCCAACTAGAGAATTATATACCTATGTGGTATAAACTACAGCAGTGGTCCCCAACCAGTGACTTGTAAGCAACATGTTGCTCACCAACCCATTGGATGTTGCTTCCTCGTGGCCTCAAAGCAGCGTTTATTTTTGAATCCAGTTATGGAGGCAAGTTTTAATTACATAAAAATCAGGTGTACTGCCCTGTGGGCTGCCAGTCCACATAGGGATACCAAATGGCTAATCACACCCCTTATTTGGCACCACAGGGAGTTTTTTTCATGCTTGTGTTGCTCCCCAACTCTTTTTACATTTGAATGTGGCTCATGGGTAAAAAATGTCGGGTGCCCCTGAACTACAGGGAATGTGTTTTTTTTACAGCAAAGCATGCACTTAATGATGCTGTTAAATTAATATGTTGAATTTAGCATGAAGTAAAAATCAATGATTATAGAAAGTTCCTGACTTTATGGAGACCAGACACAAATATTCAGAGGGATACAGTTTAAATACCTCTGCTGTAGAACAATCAATTCTGTTTATGAATTCCAAATTTGTACTGGCACCATGATTACATACCTTCCTGTGGAAGTCGGTTCTACATTTTTAGGTTGATTTCATTGTTTGTGAAATTAAAACCAGTAATAGCTTATCTGCTAGATCAGAGGACAATATTGCTATGCATGCGTAACTGAATATTCTTTTGATTTCCATTTATATGAAGTACTGTATGCTATGTTCCCTGTACTGTGGCATGTATTTTAAACATTATAATGATATAATTATAAACGTTTCTTTTGTTCTTTTAGCTAATTTATGAGAGTTTTGCTCAGTACTTGGTGACAGAAAAAGGTTACAGCGAAGAACTGCTGTGTGTTTCACCCGAAGAATGGGATTTCTGGTAATTTCTATGTTAATTGTATTTGATGATAATACAGGTATTTGATCCATTATCCAGAAAGCTCCAAATTAGAGAAAGGCGGTCTCCAAAAGACTACATTTTATCCAAATTATTAAAAATGATTTCCTTTTTCTCTGTAATAATAAAACACTAGCTTGTACTTGATCCCAACTAAGATATAATTAATCATTATTGTAAGCAAAACCAATCTATTGGGTTTATTTCATGTTTACATGATTTTAAAGTAGACTTAAAGTTCCAAATTATGGAAAGATCTGTTATCCGGAAAGCTTCAGGTCTCGAGCATTCTGGATAACAGGTCCCATACCTGTAATACAATACAGAATATGTACTTTATCTAAAGCTCCCTTTGCATAATTTATATGAAAGGATCACCTGAGGTATGTAGGTTCTTAAGGTTAACCATGCACAATGCCCTTTATTGCATGCAGAAAAATTGCCTTTTGCATTCTTGCTCAGTTATGCAATTGCAAATGGTTTGCATGCAATGACTCCCCTAAACTGCAATGAAAGGGTTTTTTTATTTCATATTGTCACAAGCATGGAGCATGATTCACCATGACTCTCTGAGTGCCAATACTGTAAGAGGTACACTGTAGTAAATTTTTGTTGCAGTATTACCGCATTGTTATGTGCAGGTTTGGTTTGAGATGCTCGTTCTTGTCCTGCTCCATACAATGATATCAGTGAAGGGGTATATAAATTAGTACAGCAGGCTGGGTCAGATGCGGGTTAGGGTTGGGTATGGGTCAAAAATGCTTTCACCCTCACATCACTATCACAGACACTACAAGTTTGATCTTTATTGTGTTCTCAAATGAGTACTGTTTTTTTATAAAATAAAATAATTTACATTTTTTTTAAAACAATTTATTTTTTCTCTGAAATAAAACTGGACCTTGTACTTGAGGGTAACTTGCATGAATCACGAGTCAGTAGTAGTGACATTTGAGCAGCAGTTTTCAACTTCTGTGTTAGAAAAGACATCCTGGTCAATGTAGGGAGAGAGATGTAAATCTTTTTGGTACTGTTTAGGGCCTTTTTAAGAATTTTAAAATAAAATATATTTACTTTACATTCTGCTGCTTGCCTGGTGCTAGGGTTCGGCATGTGGTGGAATGAGTGGACAGATTATTGGGAGGGGTTGGGGATGACCCAGCGGTCTTGGTACACATAGGTACCAATGACAAAAATAGAGGAGGTGGTGAAGTCCTCAAAAATAATTTTTAAAAACTAGGCGTAAAGGACTTCCAAGAGATATTACCTGTGCCACGAACAACGTTAAGAAGACGGTAGACTAGGGAGGTTAATGCGTGGCTGAGAGATTGGTGTAGGGAGGAGGGTTTTTTGAAAACTGGGCTGATTTCTTAATCGGCTACAGGCTCTTTGCTAGGGATGGGCTTCACTTCAGTGATGACGGTGCAGCTGTTTTGGGGGAGAAGATGGCTAGATGGTTGGAGGAGATTTTAAACTCGGCGTGTAGGGGGAGGGTTAGATGAGGTAGTGGGCAAAGGAAGGGAAAACGGGAGGTGATTTGGTTGGGGGTACTGTTAACGATAAACGGCAACCCGGAAGGCAAACAAAAGAAAATGAGGAGCGCATTGCGGCTGAGGCCAAAAAGTCTAACCCCAAAAAGTTTTTTAAGTATATTAATAGTAAGATTAAGTAAAAAGTTAAGATGCGGGTTGAGAGTGATGCTCCTTTAAATAATGGTACCAGTATGGTTGTAACAGATACAAAAAAAGGCAAATGTGCTAAATCAGTTCTTTTCTTTACTGTATACAATTGAGGAGTCAGAGTTGCCAGGCTCACTTCATAGCGGCACTGATGGCTCAGCACAATCTAGTCAGTGGTAGTTAGGATTTGATTAATAAAACTTTAATAAGAATTAATGTAAACAAGGCGCCAGGGCCAGATGTCATACACCCCATGTTCTAAGAGAGCTTAGTTCAGTTTTAGACCAGCCCTTATTTCTGATTTTCTCAGATTCACTTTCATCTGGTATGGTGCCTATGGATTAGAAAAAAGCTGATGTTGTTCCAATATTTAAAAAGAGATTGCGTTCTCAGCTTGGTAATTATAGGCCAGTAAATTTGACATCTGTGGTAGGCAAATTATTCTCTGCTCTGAGTAAGGTTCTTAGCGGGTCCACTTTTATTTAACTTGTTCACTAATGACTATGGGGAGAGTATTGTAAGTAATGTATCAGTGTTTGCAGATGACACAAAACTATCCAGCCTATCCAGCCATGTCAAGCATCCTTGCAACAGGAGCTTGACAAACTGGCAATCTGGGCGGCTAAGTTGCAAATGAGATTCTATGTTGATAAATGTTCTTGTAGATAATAAACTTGGCTGTAGCAAGCAATGCGAGTAAGCAGCATCAAGGGCAAATAAAAAGGGCATTATAAGTTAATAAAAGGGGCATTGATTCAAGACAGGAAGGGGTCATTCTTCCACTGTATAGAGCTCTGGTAAGGCCCCATCTAGAATATGCCGTACAGTTTTGGTCTCCTGTGCTCAAACAAGACATTTTTTTTTAAAAGTTTTTATTTATGCATTTTTTAACAACACATCACAGACACATAGACAACAAAAAACAAAAAGACAAATCATACATAATGGACGTGGAACCAGCAGACAAAATACCATCGCACCTAGAACCCAATCTTAATGAGCGGCTTCATATTCCAACCAAGCTCCCCAGACGCCCTCGAACTTCTTGGGGCACCCTCTTGTGATATAAACCAATTTTTGGTAAGGAAGGACGTTGTTAACCTGACTTTTCCAGAAGGTAATGGTGGGAGGTTCAGTCGATTTCCAATGCAAAAGGATAGATTTTTTTGCATAGTATAAAAGTTGGAGGTAGCAAAGCTTGACTGCAGGCTTCAGCCCCAAATTATCCATTATTCCCAAAAGACAAACCAACGGGGTTCTAAAACTAGGGACATCTAAGACCAGAGAAGTATGGTGCAGGACCCCACCCCAGAACCCCTGGATTCTCGGGCAGTCCCAGAATACATGCATAACCGTGCCTACCTCCTGGTTACATTTGGTGCATTGGTCTGAAACCGTAGGATATATCTTTGCAAGTCTATAAGGCGTAAGGTATACTCTGTTCAGAAACTTATTTTGGATATACCTGTCTCTAACTGACATGGTAATGACTGGGACCTGTTTCAGTGCATCCGTCCACATCTCCTCCTCCAGACCTGGAATATCCCTAGCCCATTTATTTCTTACTCTCTCTAGTGGATCAGGACCAGCCCTTTCCAGTATGGCATAAAACCAGGAGGTGGGTTTCCTTATGCCCTCTTTCCTCAAATAGACTTCTAGGGTAGTCTCCACAATTTCAATGGGTCTACTAGGAAATTGGGTTTGAAAGGCATGCCTGAGCTGGAGGTAGCGGAAAAACATGGAATGTGGCAGTTGGAAAGTATGTTGAAGGCTCCGGAATTGTTTCAAATCCCCATGCTCAATGATGTCGGCCAAGGTTTTGACTCCCCGACTAGCCCAACAGTTCACCTCCGGTATATCCCTGAGGTGTGGAAGGTTATTGTTCCCCCATAGAGGCGTCCAACAGGACCACACAAGTCTAGCCTTATGGACCAGCTTTAGTGCTCTCTGGAACACACCCACCACCGTGGCCATCGGCACAGTAATTGAACAATGCAATGAGGTTCCTCTATATAATAATTTAGCCAGAGCCTCTAAGGAGCCCATTTTCACAGCTTCAAGCATGGTAGAAGGGTTGTTGGACTGTGGAACAACCCACCAATGCGCATAGATAAGTTGGCTCGCTAAAAAGTATGACCTAAGATTGGGCAAAGCAAGGCCTCCCCCAGTTGTGGGTGCCTGTAGGGTTCTAAAACTCATCCGAGGGTGTTCACCCGCCCAGAGGAAGGTACGCAAAATGGAGTCAACATACTTAAACCACTGGTTCCGGGGGAGTATGGGCGAATTGTGAAATAAATATAAAAACTTGGGGAGGAAAACCATTTTGAATAAGTTAATCCTCCCTGGGAGAGAAAGAGGTAGAGAAACAAGACATTTTTTAATTAGAGAGGGTACAGAGAAGAGCAACTAAGCTGGTAAAAGGTATGAAAAATCTTAGCTATGAGGAAAACCTGGCCAAATTGTTTCACATTGGAGATGAGGCGCTTAAGGGGTGATATAATAACTATGTATAAATATATAAGGGGATCATATAATAATCTCTGTAATACTTTATTTACCAGTAGGTCTTTCCAGCTGACGTGAGGTCACCCATTACAATTAGAAGAAAGGAGGTTCCATCTAAATATTCGGAAGGGGTTTTTTACAGTGAGAGCTGTGAAGATTTGGAATTCTCTCCGTGAATCCGTCGTACAGGCTGATACATTAGATAGCTTTAAGAAGGAGTTGGCTTTTTAGCAAGAGAGGAAATACAGGTTTATGGAAGATAGCTCATAGTACAAGTTAATCCAGGGACTAGTCCCATTTTGCCATTTTGGAGTCAGAAAGGAATTTTTCCTCTTTGAGACAAATTGGAGAGGCTTTCAATGGTGTTTTTTAGCCTTCCTCTGGATCAACAGTTTAAAATAGGGTTTGAAGAGGTTTAACTTGATGTGCCTTTTTTCAACCTAACTTACTATGTTACTATGGTATTATTTAAAATAATCACCAATAACCTGAGATTTTTTAACCTGGCCGATCAATTTTCCGACAGATGTCGGCCGAAAAATCGTAAGATGTTTGATCGTTCGAAACCCACTAACCACACGATAATTTCAAAGGATTGGTCGGTCTTCGTTAAAGGAATATTAAGAATATTAGCTGTCTGAGCAATAATGGTGAAACATATTTTATCTTTTTGTTCAGTTCAGTGGCTGACAATAATTTGTATTTATAATGCTACTGAGCAATGTAACTAGTGCACCCAGTACCCGGGTGCAGGCTGGCAGCCAGACCCCCCCACCCCCACACCTGATTTCTGTTGGTGCGAGCGTCCGGCAGGCCTGGGTGCAATGGCACCTGCCACTGATGTTACTCCTTGTTCTTTTAAGTCTGATCTTGCATTACAGGCATGGGATCTATTATCACCAAACATGATATTTAAACATTACTAATTTTAAAGGGGTTGTTCAAGTTAACTTTTAGTATGATGTAGAGAGTGATATTCTGAGATAATTTGCAGTTGGATTCATTTTTTTTTTATACAGCAGCTCTCCAGTTTGCAAGTTTAGCAATCTGGTTGCTAGGGTTCAAATTACCCTAGCAACCATGCATTGAATTGAATAAGAAACTACATTATGATAAGGAGAGGGACTGAAAAAAGGATGAGTAATAAAAAGTATGAATAATAATAATTCTGTAGCCTTACAGTGCATTTGCTTTTTAGAAGGGGTCAGTGAACCCCATTTGAAAGCTGGAAAGAATCAGAAGAAGACCAGAAAGAAAAATTAAGGGCAATTAAAAACGTTGTTAAGAATTAGCTATTCTATTACATACTAAAAGTTAACTCAAAGGTGAACCAACCCTTTAACATCAAGTACATGTTACTTTTCTGTTTCAAAGAAAAAAAATTTTTTTTTTAAAAAACTTTGCTTAGAATGAACTATAGGGAGATGGACTTCCTGTAATTAGGAACATTATGGGTATAGGATTTCTGAATAAGAGATCAAATATCTGTACTACAGTAACTTCCTGATTTTGTAGTTATGTGCTATTGTGTTTCCAGTTAATACAGATATATTATGTTATATACCTGGCTTGGTTTATTACTTTAAAATATATGGCTGTCACCTTGCCTACAGTTGAATTAAAGTAAAATAATTTTTCTGGCAAAGCTGATTAATGCTCATGAAATTCTGAATACTGTTGACTCATTTTCATATTTGGTGTTGTAGTTCAAAAGGGTTGGTGCTGGATTTGGAAGAAGGGAACTTTCTGAAGCTTGATGCAAATGGCATTGTACTCAGGTAAACATTTTTGGCAGTGTAAGGTCTGTTATCTGTCAGATGTAAAGATTTGTAATCTGATATATTTTCAAAGTGATACATTTAAATGTTTAGTTAAATATTAAGGAAATGCTTTTAGCCATGCAAAAATAACTCCAGAAAGGTAAAATACTAAAATTAAGTCTAATTTACAGTTGAATGCAAATGTTTTGTCACCCTTTGCTAAATTACATCTTTAGTATATTTTTTTTTTTTAAATGGAACGTATTAAACATCTACTGCAGGAATAAGTGTGTTAAAAAACATCATATTTGCAAATGGTAATGCACATCTGCATTTTATTTCACCAACTTTAAAACAGAGGAACAAATTCAATTGTGATTCTGGTAAGTACAACAGTTTGGACGCCCTTCCAGTGTCCAGCGATAAACAATGGTTGCTTTAAGCCATAATAGCCATTAAGGGTTAGAACCTGTTGAAAATTGCAGACCTTTATAAAATCGCTGACACCCCAAACTTCTATTTGTCACTGTACATCTCTTGGCCTTCTCTAAGCAACTGAGTGATGGTCTAAATATGAAGATAAGTGATGCCTACAAAGCATGGGAAAGCTATAAAACAATTGAAAAAAACATCCAGCTCATAATTTGCAAATGAATGCTGGTGTATTTTCACTATTCAGCGCAAAAGTTTCTTAGAGAATTTTCTCTAGCATTACTTTCTTCCTAGTGAAACCTCGGTAACATACTTACACTTACGTCAATTTAAATATGGCATATGTATGTATTATTAGTGATGTTGGTGAAAATGCTGAAAGTGGCCACTTATTATTAAAAATGTCCAAGGAAGCAATATAAAGACACAAGATATCCTCTATTGCCCCAAAACAAATGTGACATGAGCTTCAAATGGTTAAAAAACTGTAAATAACATATATTTTTATAGTTACAACTTTTAAACTAATCCCATATTAAAATATGCCAGCATTTTTTTCTTTTTTTTTTAATACAGGATATGATGTCACTAACATAATAATGTTGAGGATGTAGCTTCATCTTAATAATTCACCAGGTAGAACCAGGCGAAGTAGACGTTTGGCAGAAAGTATAATGTATTGGAAAGTTAACACTTTAATAAATCTGTGGATTAATGATCATTTGCCTGAGCAAAAATGTGCCTGGCGAAATGGCACAAAAGTTCTCTATTGTTGAGGTTTCTCTCTAGCATCTTGTCCTTTTAGTTAATAGGTGATGTTGTTGGGAATTGTCATTTTGGTGAATTTTCATTAAAAAAACCACAATTCACCCTTTAGTAAATGTGCCCCAAAAGGCAATTGCAAGCTGGGATCTATGGTAAAGAGATGTTACTAAATACTGACTTACGGTGTCTAAACATTGGCACATGCCACAAATACTGTTTTGTTTTTTATCCTGAGTTTTAACATTTGTGAAATAAAATAGCTGTGTATTAACATTTAAAAATATATTATTTTAACACATTGATTCTTGCAATAGTTAATACTTTTCAAAAATTAACTAGAAATGTCATTTGACCAGGAACTTTTGCATTCAACTGGACATATGATTTCCCTTTAACTGACTTATGTTTTTTCTTCATAAATACATACATACATGCAGTAATTTCCAGCTAAAACAGATCACTGTTTAGTTATCTTTGAGGCACTTGAATAAACATTTTGAACAGGTGCAATTTTAGCAGACATCTTGAAGATGAAAAGCTGACCACCTGACAGGTGTCTGCCATCTGTGCAGTGATTTGGCAGCATGTTTGTTTACACATAATCTGCTTGATGATCTCAGTGCTACTCTTATATTGATTGTAAGTTCTTCTGAGCAGGTCCCTCTTTACCTTGGTTATTGGTTGTTTTTGTTTGCCTCAGATATTGCCCCCCCACAAAAGTGTTTTTTTATAGGCTGTATTTTACAGGAAAAAGAGCAGCCAGGCATGTTCCACATTGTTGTCTCAACCACAGTGTATAGGACATGATCTAGCCTGCTATTGAGGGTACTGTACCTCTCAGAAGTGCTGCATACTAATAAACAAAGAATAAACAAACATTTCCTGTAAGGCCTGCTGTTAAACACTACATCTCTCCCTTATTTATTATTGCTTGCTTAATATATACAGTCATTTATTCCAGCACTTTTGAATATGTTTAAACATTAGTTTTTTTAATACATACATTCCTAATTCTTCATATTCAAAGAATTCAAGTGCACATTTTTCAAAGGCATGTAGATGCTGCTTGCTATATCATATTCCTTTGAAGTAGGGGCAGACATTTTTAGAAACTCTATTCTGAATTATAAGTACAGGCACCTTATTTGGCTCACATTAAATGCTTTGACACTAAATATCCTTAAGTATGTACCAAAAAAGTAATGCATTCATTTTGAAAGTAAACTGAATTTCTGAATGAATGCATTGTTGTGTTTAATATAAATAATCAGGAGTAAAGCACCTTGTGTTACTTTACCTTGTTCATAAGAATCTAAATATTTGTTAGCTTGTTATGCTGTATCTTACTGCTCATGACTGAATATTAGAGGCGACACAGACCATTTAAGCTGGTCACAAACTTATTTTGGTAACCTGTAAACTTTTGCATCATAATTAAATAACTTTTTTGTGATTACCATTGTGTATTTTTTACATTTATTGACTATGTTAAGTAATACATGTACTTCACTGATCAGGGCAACCCATGGCACAAAGTCAATGACTGGAGAAGAAATTGAGGAGGTCTATGGAGAGAAGAGAGAGTGGAAGAATTTTAACACAATTAATGGAACTTACACGCGTTCAGGTACTTAAATATAAATGAAATAATACAGGTATAGGATCCCTTACTTGTAAAACCAATATACAGAAAAAAATATTTCAGATTGTTCCAAATTATATCCTTTTCAGTACCATCAGTACTATATCCTCTCAGTGCTGAACTAAGCTTCATTAATCCATATTGGTGACAAAACAATACTGTTGTTCCTTAACTTAAAAAAACTTTTTTTTTTCAAATAACAAAAAAAAAAAACGATCCAGAAAACTCCAGGTCCCAAGATTTCTTTAGAATATATACTCCATATCTTTATAGCTTGTTATATCTATGGGAATATGATATTGAAATAGTACACTGGGTTGCCCATGGAGAAATGTGTAATAAGTATATTAGAAATCAGTTGTATTTGTATACATTGGATTTTTTGGTAGTGGATGGTTTTACAGTACTGTCTCTTTATACAGTCAGATAATCTGCAACACAGTTTACATTGTCACACTACTACAGATCTTTTTATTTTCTGCTGCAAATCAGATCAATTCATCTAAAGAGGATTTTTTGCCCCAACTTTTAGCAGAGCATACAAAAAATATAAATTTCTACTATTTCAAAACAAATTATTTTGCATGTTTTGCCTATATTTTCCACTAGGTGGAATATTAGCTCAGTTTAAACCTCCAAGTACTTTTTTAAGTTTCTAGGCACAGATTTAAAAACAATGATAGAACTGTACCCTAAACACGAGGTGTTTATGTTTAATTCAATATATACTAATTATGTCAAATGTTGTCATGTTTTTTTTACTCTATAAAATATCACAATACTCAAAAAAACTATGTATAACATAGCACACCTAATGTCAACATATGAAATAGGCTGGTTAATCGTGAATATGAAAAAAAAACCTGATGTCCATAGCAAGGAAACCCAGCATAGCTTAATGGTACCTAAAAAAGAGCCAAAGTTAAAACTCATCTGATTTCCTGGAGATTGAGAAGGATACTTTATTCAACTAAGTTACCAATGCTTTTGATCTTTTTTGGAGTCCCTTATGGCACAAAGGTAGTTTTTGTTTACAGTGCTGTAGCCTCAGGGAATAAGAGAAGGGATGCTATTGTAACTAACACATTCCATATTTTAATGTGTCAGTATGAGTTTAAAAGCTACTTAATGCTACTTTGACATACTATAAAACCTCCCAACACAAATACACAACAGGCTAGAGGATACATGTATACAATGCCCTAGATCAGAGCTGTCCAACTTCTGTGTTACCGAGGGTCAGAATTCTTCTGGCCTATGTGGTGGAAGGTCAATAATAGTAACCAGTGTTGACCAGTCCCTTTTTATAAACCACACCCATGGTATCACAAGAAATGGTGGTAACACAGAAACCCCCAGCACATGGTTACATGGTTAAATAGCTTGGGGACCCCTAATAATATTTCCAAATGCTAACAAAACCTCACCAGAATCACCTCCCACAGGCAGAGTAGGACAGGCAGAGTATGGCACACACAGACAGCATAGGACAGGCAGATTATGGCACACACGGGGAGCATAGGGCAGGCAAAGTATGACACACACAGGGAGCATAGGAGATGCAGAGTATGGCACACACAGGGGGCATAGGACAGACAGAGTATGGCACACACAGACAGCATAGGGCAGGCAGAGTATGGCACAGTATATGATAGACAGAATATGGGGCACACATGTAAGCAACCAAAGGTCTCGATTAAAGTCCGGCTGCCCCAAAGCCTTGCCATAAGTTACATAACTTCTCCCAGTCTGGCTGCTAAGTAACAAGGTGATGGGACAGTTGTAGAAAACAAAATTACTTCTAGGTAGCATTTAAACAATTAAAGGAAAACTATACCCCCCAAACAATGTAGGTCTCTATTAAAAGATACTGAGTAAAACAGCTCATGTGTAAAACCCTGCTTCATGTAACTGAACCATTATCATAATAATATACTTTTTTAGTAGTAAGTACCATTGGGTAATCATAAATAGAAAATTGCCATTTTAAAAAATAAGGGCCGCCCCCTGAGATCGTAAGATTCACTGTGCACAAATACAAACCACATGTAAGGTCACATGAGCCAATTAACAGACAGAGTTCTGCCTTTTGCTTCCTCACTTCTTCCTGTTACAGTTAGTGTTGTAGTATTTCTGGTCAGGTGGCTCAAGGCAAGAGATGTAAAAGGGCAATATTTATGTAAATATATATTCCAGTTTGGTAAGACTCTTTAATATGTCATTCAATTTGATATAAACTATCTGGTATAGTTTTCCTTTAAGCCACGTTTTTAACGTCTTTTTTAACTATTAATATTGTAGATTTAATTTCATAAAAACTATTTATTATATAATGTACTGTAAAATTTATACTTAAGAGGATATGATTACTCGTATTGTAATTGCTTATCTCTACCTCTCCTGGTGTAAAATAAGGTAAATTCCTCAGAAAATAACTGTTAACTGGCTGGACCCAAAAACATCCTTTAAGTGGAGTTTTTGTGGGTGCAGGCACTAAATATCTCCTTTTTTTAAACACAAACAGTAAATTGTATTTTATGTCTTTTTTTTGACAGCTAAATATTACTTTTATGACAACCATTTTGATCTGCCTAGCGCACTGCTATGTGCAAAAATTGTGGATTGTATTGAAATGGTAAGTTGAAATACTCCAATATAGAACTATACCACAGCCCTTTTTATGTCAGAAACTTAAAGGAGAACTAAAGCTTAACTAAAGAAGTAGGATAGCACTGTTGTTTATTATGTGTCAGGCTTCTGTACCAGCCCAAGGCAACCACAGCCCTATGTCTCCAAAGATGCCCCAATAGCTCCCCATCTTCTTTTCTGCTGATTCAGTGCACATGCTTTGTGCTGCTGTCGCTTACTGAGCTTAAGGACTGACTCACAATACACAGTACAAATAGACTATAAATGTCACAATATAAGGCTGATTAGTAATTAATACAGTTAATTACTACATTGAAGTACAGAAACCAGTGCAACTAGCATCAGAATTAATAATCAGCCTTATAGCATCAGCTTATATTACAGACCAACCTAATTTTTTGCTACGGCCCCTAAGCTTAGCTTCTCAACAGCTTCTCAGAGCCCACTGAGCATGTGAGTCTCGAAGACACTTTCCAAGATGGTGACTCCCTGTGACAAGTTTGATGTCCCGGATCATTGCTGCTTTTAAGAAGCTGAAACTTTAGGCTGGTGCAATAAGTTCAGTATATAAAATATAAAATTTTTAAACATATTCATTTTTAAGGTTTAGTTCTCCTTTAACGATTTTGAGGGATTGTAGCAACAAATGATTGCAATAAAGGTTTCTCTTGTTAATGCTACAATCATAGAAAATATGGTTTAATCGCAAATTGCGTCATTAGAAAATACAGTGACTAAAGCAGAATGTGTCATTATCAAATGGTGAGTGAGCCCAAAGCCACTTTAGGACTTAACCCCCAGTAGGCCTAACAATACTATGATGTATTAGTGACAAAATATATATGTAAAATGGCAATATTTATTCAAAACCATGCCAACCTATATCATTAAAATCACTTAAAAAACTGTTGGTCATGCTAGTGTTAGGAGGGTCTCCTCCTTGAATTATAAACAGTTAATTACAGGGGTTGTTCACCTTCAAATACTTTATTCAGTTCAATTGGTTTCAGATAGATCACCAGAAATAAAGACTTTTTACTTTCTTTTTACTTTATATTATATTGAAGTCTAAAGTTTCATTTTTCACCTTCTAAAGCAGCTCTAGAAGGGGGGTTGCCAATTCTTTAACCGTTTAAATTGATACATTTAGTCAATACATTTGTTATATTTGCCCCTGCTGAGCAGAATCCTACACCAGAGACAGGAAAATTAAACAACTTCAATTGTGGGAAAACTGTAAAAAATAAAAGATGGAAAGCAATTGAAAAAAGTCATTGTTTATGGTGAACAATCTGAAAACAACTCAAATGAAAAAAGTGTTTGGAAGGTGAACCACCCCTTTTATGGAACTGTGCCCTTATATTTTTCTCAAAATACATCCTATGCACTAACTACTTCCCAGTGTTTGGTGAAATTACAGCATCCACATGGCATTATGTCATGTTTCTAACTTACATTGCACCTTAGGAATTATATATTGTACTTGGTGCTGAGAGGGTCAATACCTTCTATGCCTAACGAGAAGAATAATGTCTATATTTATCATGGTGTAATACTTCTAATCAGTTGGGTGTTATTTGTGAATATCATATGCCTTTAGGTCATCAATGTTATTGGGCAATATTTTTGTGTGCAGTTTTCGGTATAGGATGTTACTAATTTAAGGAGGGGACCCTCCAACCATTAGCATCACCAACAGTATTTAAAGTGATTTTAATGATATAGGTTTGCATGGTTTTTTTTTCAATTCAGTTTTGCTTTTATTGAAAAATATATGCAAAAAGTATACACATAAAATCATAAACAACAATAAGAATAGGTAAAATAATAAAAAATAAGATAAATAATAAGGTACAAGGTTACTGCGGAATCCCCAAAATTTGCCGGCTAGAACCAGAGATATTCAAATTACAGTATTCATTACTTTTAAGCTTAGCTACATAACTGGTCCCCAGCATTCTGCATTCTAAGAGGCACAGATGGGCTATATGGTGTGGGTGGACATGGAGATTTGGTAGACATTCCAAGGTTCCCAAATTTTGCTAATTTTTGTTTTTTTTACAGGATCCACTTCCGACATTAACTCCATGTTTCGTCTCATATTCGGTTTGCATGGTTTTGAATAATATTGCCATTTTACATTTATTTTTTGTCACTAATGTGTCATAGTATTATTAGGCCTAAACTGGTTTTGGGCTCATGCATCATTAGTTATATATGGACACCCCATTTCATGAGCCAAAGTATCTTTATTGTATTTATCTGGGTTTGTAGGTACTCAATATTTATTAGATAGTAAGGTCATAATCAAATGGGCTTCTACTCAGCCACAAGCACCTGTGATATCAGTAGCATGTGAGCTGTTTGTTATTTACACTATATGCAGTGCAGCCCTCTGCATTGTTAAAATTGAAGCTTTAGCATTTTCCATATAGTTATGGCAATGGAGCTGCAAGTCTTGCATCATTCTAGGGAAAGTAAGTGTGCAGCTAACTTTCCAACAGTTTTGCACAGTGCAAAGGGTTTGAAGCCAGAATGGAAGACATTGTAAACCGTGATTAATGTAAAGTTTTAAAATGTGACTTTGTATAGCTAATGTCGTATTAAATGGTAACAAAACATTGTAGGTATACTGAAGTGTGATTTGTGATATTAATATGCTTGTTTTTGTGGGAAGGAACCCTTTCAAACCCATGTCACATCATAAACCTGAAGAAAATAGATATATTTGTATGACTACAGGAAATCGTCTTGTTTGAAGAAAAAGTGACTAGAACCTTTGTTTAGGATAATAGTGTACATAGCATTTTCCCTTGCAACTATGAACAACTCTTCAACAAGAAAAGTGCTTCCCTTACTCTGTAATTTTAGTAGAAATAAAGGTGAGCCTATAGGTCTCAGAAAAGGCTACCATGACCCAGTCACCTGATATTGCTTCATAATATTGAGAAGAGAACAATATTTATGGGGGTGCCCAGAGATGTAACGAAGGGTGCACAGTACAAAAAATTGTACCAGTTACCACTTTACACCCTGCCTTCCATTTCATAAATTACCCCTTAAATCATTCTGTTTTTTTAACTTCTTCATCTGGTTGTGGAACAAACATAAAGGGCAAAGGTTTGCCACATTTAAGCTTGGCACATTTAGACATTTGTTTCCATTCACCATTTACTTGAATTACCATATCCATGGAGACCTCCCCGCTGCTGCGGAGTGAGTGATGGGACAGATTTCCTTGGGAGGGGGTAGGGCACCCGGGTCTCACGTTATTATTTGGAGCTTTATCCCTTAGTTCACCAGAAGGTTGTATGTTGCGGTGTACCATGCATCCTATGATCCAGTACCTATATATTCACTACTTACCTATATATTCAATTACTTACTGACTAATTATTTATATTAGCTTAATTTAATTGAGATATTTTAAATGAATATATTAAAACGTATGTATTCTGCTGATATTTCAGTATAATAATTCTAGTACCTAAACAACAGCAATGACCCCCCCCCAAAAAAAAATTCAGAGCACTGTGTTTCTGAAACCCATGCCTTGATTACTGGACTAATGCTATGAGGGGCATGCGCCACCTTTCTTGTGAATGCTGGTAACCCTGCATTAAGAGAGAGACAGTTTGGTGAGGCCTAGTCATGTTTACTGTAAACATTTGCCCTCAGGATCCCTCTAGTGAACTTCAGCCTTCCTTTATCCACCCTCCACCTAGGAAATAAAGCCATTTTTTAACACAATCACTTTATTTGAGGCTCTAAAGTAATTGGACAATTGACTCAAAGGCTATTTCCTGGGCAGGTGTGGGCAATTCCTTCGTTATGTCGTTATCAATGAAGCAGATAAAAGCCCTGGAGTTGATTTGAGGTGGGGGGGGTTTGTATGTGGAAGATGCGGTCAAAGGAGCTCTCCATGCAGGTGAAACAAGCCATCCTTAAGCTGCAAAAACAGAAAAAAACCCATCTGAGAAATTGCTACAATATTAGGAGAGACAAAAGCTACAGTTTGGTACATCTTGAGAAAGAAAGCACTAGTGAACTCGGCAAAAGACCTGGACATCCGTGGAAGACAACAGTGGTGGATGATCGCAGAATCATTTCCATGGTGAAGAGAAACCCCTTCTCAACAGCCAAACAGGAGGTAGGCGTAATGATATCCATGTTTACCATAAAGAGAAGACTGCATGAAAGTAAATACAGAGGGTGCACTGCAAGGTGCAAGCCACTCTTACGCCTCAAGAATAGAAAGGCTAGTGTCAGGAACTATCTGGAATCGAACTCTGAACTATATACTTACAGGTTCCTGCATTACCTCACTGAGCCACTAGAGACCCTTGGGATTTGATTCTATGCAAATGATTATAGACACTCTGGTTTCCTTATGTGTTTGCTCACCTCCTCCTCCTTCATCAAATGCAGGTGTGTGTAGTTTGCCAATTAAGAGGCTTTATAAGCCTGTTGCAAACCATGCCCAAGTGCTTGATCATTAAGCCTTACAGTCAGATCTAGCTCCCGTTTCTACAGACCAAATATTACCTTGCCTGGTTCCCTGTTCCTGCCTTCGTTCCAAATTCCTGTCTTTGTTCCTGAATCCCCATCTGATTCCCTGTTCCTTCTCAGTGCCTGTGTTCTCCGCTGCAGTTCCCATTACCTGCTCTCTGTTGGATCTCCTGGTAATTGACCTTGTCTTGTTTACTGGACTACCCTCTGCCATCAGCCTGCCTCCAACCTCGGCCTGCCATATGAACTTGTTATTGTCTTCAGCCTGCCCCCGACCTTGGCCTGTTACTCAGACTTGTCTTTATTGCTGCCTGCCCTTGACCACTGGCCTGGTGTAAGAACTTATATATATTTTTTATCTTTTGTTCATCTGTTATATTGCCATCATTTTCATTATTATAATATAATTCTTCATAACATGTTTCCATCCTATCAAAACCTCAAATACCCGCTGTACCTGTGTTATACAGCACCAAGGCTCCTACCTGCCAGCCACTCACCTGTGGTCAGTCCTGACAGCTAGATTGGACTAAATAAAGATCTAAAAAAGCCAGCACAGTTCTGGAAAAACATTCTTTGGACAGATGAAATCAATATCAACCTCTACCAGAATGATGGCAAGAAAAAAGTATGGAGAAGGCATGGAACAGCTCATGATCCAAAACATACCACATCATCTATAAAACATGGCGGACGCAGTGTGATGTCTTGGGCATTCATGATTGCCAGTGGCACTGGGACACTAGTGTTTATCCATGATGTGGCAGAAGCAGTTGAATGAATTCTGAGGTGTTCAGAGACATACTGTCTGCTCAAATCCAGCTAAATGCAATCATATTGATTGAGAGGGATTTCATAATACAGATGGACATTGACCCAAAGTTTATTAAAGCAAAGAAGTGGAATATTCTTGAATGGCCAAGCCAGTCACCTGATCTGAACCCAATTGAGTATGCATTTCACTTGTTGAAGACTAAACTTCAGACAGAAAGGCCCACAAACAAACAGCAACTGAAAGCCGCTGCAGTAAAGGCCTGCATTAAAGAGCATTAAAAAAGGAGGAAACTCAGAATCTGGTGATGTCCATGAGTTCAAGACTTCAGGCTGTCATTGCCAGCAAAGGGTTTTCAACCAAGTATTAGAAATTAACATTTTACTTTCAGTTTTTTAATTTGTACAATTACTTTTGAGCACCTGAAATAAAGTGATTGTGTTAAAAAAAGGCTTTAGTTCCTCCCATTTTTATGCAGTCTTTTTGTTCAACCCACGGAATTAAAGCTGAGAGTCTGCAGTTAAACTGAATCTGATTTGTTTCATTTAAAATCCATTGTGGTAATGTACAGAACTAAAATTAGAAAAAAAGTTGTCTCTGTCCAAATATTTATGGACCTAACTGTATATACTTTGGTTATTCATGATTCCCTGTAGAATAGTCTTGAAGATAAATAAGATGAACAGAATCCTTTTCAAGTCAGAAAACTGATGTATTTTACAAAAAAAAAATGTGTATGTGTGTGTATCATTCAAATATACATTACATAAATATTGTTTATTATTTACAATTATTTTTCAAATTGACAGACTGAGGGGCAGAAGAAGTATGATTTTTGGAAAGACATTGTTGCTGCTATAGAACACAACTATAAGACTACAGCTTTTAAAGGTGATATTTTTAATGCATTATTATAATTTTCATTTTAATGGTTTCTTTCAAATAGAAGTATATGGTGAGTATTTATGTTTTGTTACTGTATACATATTCATGATTTTGAATTGGCACTTACAAAATATTAAAACTTCACTTTGCCCATAATTTGTGGGAATGTTCTATAAAGGGATCCTGTCATCGGAAAACATGTTTTTTTCAAAACGCATCAGTTAATAGTGCTACTCCAGCAGAATTCTGCACTGAAATCCATTTCTCAAAAGAGCAAACAGATTTTTTTATATTCAGTTTTGAAATCTGACATTTTGTCAATTTCCCAGCTGCCCCCAGTCATGTGACGTGTGCCTGCAAGGAGAGAAATGCTTTCTGGCAGGATGCTGTTTTTCCTTCTCAATGTAACTGAATCAGTCTCAGTGGGAAATGGGTTTTTACTATTGAGTGCTGTTCTTAGATCTACCAGGCAGCTGTTATCTTGTGTTAGCGAGCTGTTATCTGGTTACCTTCCCATTGTTCTTTTGTTTGGCTGCTGGTGGAGAAAAGCGAGGGGGTGATATCACTCCAACTTGCAGTACAGCAGTAAAGAGTGATTGAAGTTTATCAGAGCACAGCTGGGAAATTGACAATATGTCTAGCCCCATGTCAGATTTCAAAATTGAATATAAAAAAATCTGTTTGCTCTTTTGAGAAATGGATTTCAGCGCAGAATTCTGCTGGAGCAGCACTATTAACCGATTCATTTTGAAAAACATTTTTTTCCCATGACAGTATCCCTTTAAGATAGTAGGAAAACTGACCTTCACTTAAGCTTTGCAAAGGGATTAATACTGCAGATCATTTTTATTTATTTTTTAACAGTAATAATGACAGAGCAAACACATTTTTTTAATAAACAACAGTACAATATGTGTTTTAAGTAAGGACTGTAGTGTAAAAAAGCTCTTCTCTGTAGACAGCATACAAACCCTTGTGCCAGAAGGTGGATATCATTTGAAAAAACAGAAGTCAGCAGGAAAAGGATGTTCTAGTAGTACAATTCTCTCACTGGGAACATGGTGTTCAAAAATCACCAATGTGCCATGGGCTTACAATAGTAAAGATAGCACCCCTGTACAGAACAGATTTCTAAATCAATTCACACATTCTCTTTGCTAATCCCCATGTGGGGCTGATAATTTACTATTACCTATAAAGCTACACCACCATTTTGTTTCTAATTGTTATTGTAGGAAAATGTACCGTTTATTGCTTTTTTTCTTCTCTTTGTTTTTGTACAGTACATTTCATATAATAAGGAACAGAATTTTGCCTGTATATCATACGTAATTCAATAAATGACATTAAATATATACAGTATATATTTCCAACTCATTTTAATATTCATTTAATATGCTTAAGATACTTGATACAAATAATACTATGTATACTAAATGTAATTGAAACAGCACATATTTTAAACTTAAATGCTGCTGTAGACTTTGCAGTGTGATACTGTATATTCTTATTCTGTCCTGTGATTATAGATAATTAACTGTTCTTTTTAAAAGCATGCCTCTAGTTTTTTGGGAGATTTATAAAGCAACTTATGGCAATGTTTAATAATTTTGGGGAAAGTTATTTGAATGTTGGACTACAATCTATAAAATGTTTGGATTTTTTTAAATTATTTATTGAAACAGCATGTGACAGAACAATCAACTAGTCAGCTATATTTCTGGGCTTCTCAGTGTTCCTGGGTTTAGCATCTTTATTACTATGCCTCTAGATATTAGCAGAGGAAAACTATACACTTGACAATCTTGAGTATTTTAAGAAACACTTTTTCCTACTAAAAACCTACCTGTTGGTTGAGAGTTAGGAATGAACAAGGAAGCCTCTGGTGAACATTGAGTAAGTGAAAAGCCTAATAATTCTAGTCTTATGAAGTACAGGAAAAATTTCCAGCACAGGACATTGCTTTGTAAACTGTCTGGTGTTTAGTGGCACATTCACTTTATTTTAGTTGAACTGTGATCTAACGCTTTTATTCTAAAAGAACAGCATTGGTTCCAAATATTCTGAAATAGTATTGCTCTCTCAATGTAGCTTGTAACATACAGAGTTCTGATGCTGCCTAAAAAAACAGGCAAGTAACTGGATTTGTATATGACAGCAAGCAGCTAGTTGGAAGAGGCTCTGAGACAGACTGTAACCATAAGCACATATTGTAATAAGTAAATACTTGCCAATTTCTTTGCAATGTTTAGCATAGGATGCCTACTCTCTACTGTTTCACTGCATTAAAGAAAAGTGCTACTGTGCCTATTGGGTTTTTTGTTGTCCTCATATAGCCCCACAGTATTAGTAATCTAGTTAATTGTAGTTTTTAAATATTCAGTCAACATAAACCTGGAGAACAATGGGGCTGGTTAGATGCTAAAATACCTGTTAGATGGATCTTGGGATTAGAATGCTTGGGACTCACAAACTGCTGTGGAGCGCTGATCAAGAACACCAGGAGTCCCACACAGTTAACATCAATATTCGGCTTTATTCACGCATGTGAGGGATAACAGTGGAGGGTGTACAATTCTAACATGTTTCATGCCCCATAGCTGGGCACTTCATCAAAGTAATTGTGTGCACTGTTACTGTAAAAGTAATTGTGCTGAGATATATGCATAATTATACAATTATAAAAAATAAATATATTATATAATATAATATATTTCAGCACAATTACTTCAACAGTATCACCTGAACTTTAATCAAATTGAAGCATCACTTTGCCTTTAAATTGTTTTAACCATATGCACGCACGTAGCTATTTAACCATTCACACACACATGCACACAATTACTCTGATGAAGTGCCCAGCTATGGGGCATGAAACGCGTTAGAATTGTACACCCTCCACTGTTATCCCTCACATGCGTGAATAAAGCCGAATATTCATGTTAACTGTGTCGGACTCTTGGTGTTCTTGATCAGCGATCCGGAGCGGTTTGTGAGTATGATGTAGTAGCCGGCAAGGAGTGACCGGCATATCGCGAGAGCAGCGATCAAGCAGGACGACACTGGTCCTGGTGAGCTCCGCCATTATCGCATAGTGAATAGAAGTCCATTAGAATGCTTGGGACCTGGGATTTTCCAGAATAGTTTTTCTGTAATGTGGATGTTCATGCCTTGTCTACTAAAAAAATCATTTAAACATTTAGGGCAGTGATCCCCAACCAGTAGCTCGTGAGCAACATGTTGCTCTCCAACCCCTTGGATGTTGCTCCCAGTGGCCTCAAAGCAGGAGCTTATTTTTGAATTCCAGGCTTGGAGGCAAGTTTTGGTTGTATAAAACCAGGTGTACTGCCAAATAGAGACTCAATGTAGGTAGACAATCCACATAGGGGCTACAAAATGGCCAATCACAGCACTTATTTGGCACCCCAGGAACATTTTTCATGCTAGTGTTGCTCCCCAACTCCTTTTACTTCTGAATGTTGCTCACGGGTTCAAAAGGTTGGGGATCCCTGATTTAGGGGGTTATTTATCAAAATCCATTTTTTTTTAAAAAAAAAAAAAAGTCCAAACTAGAATCCACAATGTGACCTTATTTACAGTATGAATAACAAAAAACTGAATATTATATATTAATATATATTATTATTATATAATATATAATTTTTTCCACTAAAAATTCGGATTTTATAGTAAAAAAAAAACTTGAATATTTAACGTTTTTGGCATTCGGACTTTAATAAATAACCCCTTAATAAACCTAATAGCATTGTTATGCCACCAATATGAATGTATGCTGCTAGTTACAATAAGAATTACTGTATTTACTTTAAATAGACTTTATGCTATATGACCTTCCTGTAATTCAGGGATTTCTGGATTTTTGGTTTCCTGATAAGAGTTCCCATATATATTATATATAATGTAACTGCAGTTCATAATCAAACAACCCGGCAGATGAAATGCTTAGAATATGAAGTGAACGGTTACTTTATTGTTCTCACTCTATTCATTGTTGTTGTTTTTTAAAGACAATTTAGGCTACTGTGTATGTTAATTATTCTATATATATTTGAGAAACATTATAAGGAAAATTTGATATAAAAAGTTGGTCCCCAGGACTGGGAATACTCTCAGTATGGGCACAGTATAGGACTTTATTGTAAGAAGTAAGTATGCCACATGTCAATGCAATCAGCAAGGGCAAACTTTATTAGGCAGTCTTTCAGAGGTTAGCAGCGACATACCAAAGTCCACTGACCAGAAAATTTCAGTTACACAATAAAGACTACTTCAGATGATTTTCTCCAGTCTTCTTGTAGACCAAGTGTTCCTTTCACAAAGCCTCCAGGACCCGTCATGCGGAATTGTACTGGAGCGCCGTTTAGTGGACCTCCTCTCCCATCAAACTCTACCCATACTTCTCTGTGGGTGGTGTCCAGCATACAGTGCCCAAGGTTCTCCAGAGCTGCCTCACCACAGCTCTACTAGGCTGCCATTAACCTAGCCCTACAAACTCTCAATTTCTAACTGGTCCACAATCGTCATGGAGCTCGACCCCAATGTCTCACCGCTTCCCACGTGTTCTGTCTCAGTAATGTTTGACTTTCCTGCTGATTTTCTGAGGCCATAAAGGAAGTGTTCTGCTCCAGCACCTGCACTCCTATCAACTACTACATGGGAATTACCCTACAGGCCAACCTTAAGGTTTGTTGCCCCCTGCTGGCTGCACTGAATATTGTCTCTAACGTATTTATAATGTATATGAAATAAATATTTATTCCACCTCCTTAAATAGTAAATTAAAGGAGGTGGAATAAAGATTTATTTCATATACATTATAAATAGTAATAAAAGAGATTTATAATCCTTAAAGGAGAACTAAAGCTTAACTAGAGAATAGGGGCAGAAATGTTGGGCTTTATCTTTTGGGCTTTTGTACTACAACCCTTATCAGTGAAGATCTGTTCCTCCAAAGATGAGCCTGTAATCCCCATCTTCTTTTCTGATGATTCACTGCACATGCTCTGTGCTGCTGTCACTTACTGGGACTAAGGGACTGTCACATAATATGATGTATACAGATGATTTAAATATCACAATATAAGGCTGATTAGTAAATAATTAAAATTATATGTACATGGCAGCTCACAAACTAGCACAGTTAACATCAGAATTTAATAATCAGCACCGTAGCATGAGCTTATATGACATGCAGCTTAATTTTCAGCTTGATGATTTGTGACAACCCCTAAGCTTAGCTTCTTCACAGCTGCTCAGAGCCCACTGAGCATGTGCTTGTAGTGAACACTACTAAAAAAAGTCAAGATGTTAAACTCCTGTGTCAAGATGTTAAACTCCTGTGTCAAATTTGATTTTTGAATTTGAAATCAAAATTTAAAATATTTAGTGGAAGTACAACACAGGAAGTCTGAATTATGACCCATTATCTTATACAAGAATTCATGAAGCATTCACTTTTTAAATTTCACACTTAATTTTTTTATCGTTGGTATACACTTGGTTCTCTTACAATAGAACATCTTAATATTATCAGAGGTGCCAGAGAGCATATTGATAATATTTGACTGACAAAAATTGTCACTTGAGATATTCCTTTATAATTATGCACACTGATATTGCTCAGTTACATATAAAATCATTTGAAATTATTCATAAATTACAGGATTTATTATTATTTCTGGTATAATTTGACAGAAATAATATTCTTAACTTTGCCATATATACTGTATGTATATTTAAATGGGTGTATATGTGCACAAACCCATTTAATTGTGGCCAGAATGAACAATTTAAATTTTTTTGTAAATCTATTATCTAGAAAGCTCCAAATTATGTGAAGACCATCTTCCATAGATAATTTAGGCAACTAATTCTTATTTTAAAAAAATTACCTTTTTCTGTGTAACAATAAAATAATGCATTTTACTTGATCCTAAACTAAGAATGAATCCATATTGGTGGTAAAGCCACCCTGTTGGGTTTACTTAATGTTTAAATGTGGAAAAACTATCCATTTACCCCAGACCCACGTCCTGCCTTTGCTGCCCCCCACCTCCCTCTCTGGCCCCAGTCACAGCAAAAAAAAGTAAGTGCACATGCGCGGGGGGATGCAGGTCCGGAGGGGGCAGAGGGCCCGTTGAGACTGCAGCCCCGGTGGACCAATACATTTCCCAAAAAATAGGCGAACATTACTTAATATGTTTCATATTCTGTACAATAAAAAGTTAACTGTTAAAGATTGATTAGTGATCTATTGATATCCTCCACCTTAACATTCTTTGCTCAAAGCTGAATGAGGGAGGACCACATTATTAATGCATGGAGCACAATAACACTCTTTTTATGCACTAGAAGAGTTGAACTTGCTTAAGATTTTGCAAAGGGACACCTTTACCATACTGAGCATATAGTGCCAATGGCATACATGCCATACAATATATGGTCTGGCAAGTTGAAAAGAGGTTCCCCTATACTGTACATAATTTAGAAGGCATATCTCGCTACTTTTCTAGGGCTTCTAAACCCTGGGGTAGTACAACAAATTTAGATTTAAAGCAAGCCATTTTTGTTGTGTTGTTTTTTCTTTTTATTCTCAATTCTCTTTGAAAATATAATTATTCCATTTAATACTTACATTGCCTAAGCTGCAAATAACACTAAGTGGCTTCTTTTCAGATTTCAGAAATAATGATGGACAGTGTAAAAACAAGAGTAAGGAGAATAACACCGCATTATACACCTTACACCACTTTTTTACATTTTACATGTTTTTGGTTTCAAAATGTTTTAAACGATTATAAATATGGTTGTCCATCGCTATCATCATGTTCATTAATGTCACTGGTTTTGATATATTGTGTGCCCTTCTGTCCTGAAAACCATAGGGCAAAAAATCCCCCAGAAACAATTTTTTTGAAATGTGCCTGGTCTCTACAGCAGATATACAATTTTGTATATGACAAACTGTCCAATCTCATCTGTACATTCAAGGAGCAGTTCACCTTAAAATAAGTTTTTTTTTAGAAATGTTTATTTTATTTTACAATAAAATGAACAATGAAAGCACTAAACATATTACAATAACATACTGTTAACATCAGAACTGACAACATATATTAAGTGCTTCTGCTGAAGAAAGTGCATCACAGGAGTGCTCACATATGAGTAAGAATTACAGTGCAGAAGGACAGTTGGCTCTGGGGTTTAAGATTTCTCTAACTGCTAATTCCCAAATTTATGGAGGATTTTCAACCCAGGGGAGCCACATTTTATCAAATTTTCTCACTCAACCCCAGGCTATATATATGTTAATGGAAGGACTTTGTTACCCATGGTATTCCATGAAGGAACAGTACTGTATTTGTCATATGACCCATCATATTATGATGAGCAACCTGGTCATTATCTATCTAAGTATAAGAAATGATTTTAATATGAGTAAGTTTAAGGTAAACTAATATTCAGGCTGAGTCTATTTTTAAGAGAGATTAGGTCTGAAATGTCAAATGCTATATGGATATCAGGACCACTGAACCCTGCAACCTTGAAAGCATTGTATGCATTAGAATAACCTGACTATCAAGTGGAGATTTCAGATTATAATTAAACCTCTGAAACCCAATCTTTATACTATGTCAACAATAGTTCAAAAAAATAAAAAACAATAGAAATTCATTTTAATATGGTTATAAATGCCAATAAATGTACAGGCACAGTAAATGTACAAAAACCCATTATCAGCAATGCAATAGCATGAAAATAGAGCCCCTTCAGTTTCCTCTAAAGCCTTGTAATTGATGGTAAATAATTTGCCATAAAACCATATAAATGTAACAATTGTTATTTTGAATGTTTATTCATGTTGTATTACATTTTAGATATTGTACTCCAAATTAATAAAAAAGCTCTTCTCAAGTACAAAGCAAGTAATAGATTGTATGTCATTGCTCCAGTTGATTAGCAAATTAAAGCAGTGGTACTATTGTTTTTATAAACAGGATGTAAAAACACCATTATAAAAAAAAAATCTACATATCTACTACCTGCTGTTATTAAAAGTACAATCTCTCTCTTTCATTCTCTCTTTCTCTCTTTTAATTGAACTGTATTATCATTTCTATTTTTGTCACCAGCTCTCGACTTTCAAAATTAATTTGGCAGAGATATTGGTACTTTTTTCTGTTTGTTTTGTTTTCTATACAATTAATGTGTCAGGTCCTTTTTAAACGCTCTAACAATAAAACTATATAAAAATAAATACAACAGTCACATGTGCACACATTTCAGTAAAATATTATATCTTTACTTCCCATTTGTTTTGCTTTAAATAATCACTCATTTGTGTAGGGTTACTGTACCTTTTGGTACACATTAAACAATTATTTTCTGCATACTTAATTTTCTTTGTACAGTAGAGCTGGCTGCAAGGTAGTGTGTCTCTGCATGTATGGGTTGAGTACCCAATGGCTGATATATTGATGTACATGATGATGGTGACCATTTTGAATGGATTGCAGAATGCACTAGACAAAAGGTTATGGTTAACCAAACTGGCCAAAAAAATTTAATTTATTTTCCCTGTTGCTCAATTTGGGCCAGTTAGAGTGGGCAATGTCACGTCTTCAAGGGTCATAATGTTCATGTAACTTGGAAATTTCCAGAGTTCCCTAAACTAAGGTGAATTTGATTCTTTTATTTGAACACAACTTTATGCAAAGAACTAAAAGCTATAAAGGCTCTTTCTGTCTAACATATGGATTAAACATTAAACTGACATGGTACATTTTGGCACCTCTTGACAAACAGGTTTTATGTTGGAATTTAAAATCACTAAATATAAATGAGGGAAGCACAAGAGGTAGAATAGGAATGTTTATATTAGCAATTCCATATGAATAAAATAAGAGAGAAAAATTAAAAATATATACTGTTAAAGATTTGTAGTTCTGTAAATAGTTAATGAACAAGACCAAAATTATACCAGCCTGTGTATTCATCAAAGATTTTTGCTAAAATATGAGATATTTTTACAATCCCTAAAAGAGAACTTTTAGTGGAAAAATGGAAATTGTTAAGTTTGAAATTCTCTATGAAAGGTGTTTTGCACTCAGCAATCTGGATCTGTCTATAACAAGAAAAATACTAAACTGCTTGATTTCTTTGAGCAACTGCACTGATACAAATTTGCCCATATTTTACTTAATTAGCCCCACAGACTTACAAGAAAACGCACCCTAACAAATTATATTGAACAGTTAAATGGAATAAAATAAACATTTGGAAGCGGAGATTCAGATTTTGGCAACAGCCTTGAAAAATTCAGAGTTCAAGTAGTTCTAAAATGCATGCAACTTAAAACAAAATATAACAATTTTTTTTAAAACAAGTTTTCTTTTTCAGTTAAAAAAATCTAAAAGGACATAAGAATGTAAATTGCATTACATATTGTGTTATCATGTTAAACCAAACAAAAATCCTGAAAAAGATGAATGTATATAGTCTGATGAATATAAACCATTGGATTCTGCATTTGGTATCTGAAGCCATACTTGATCATTCTCAGCTAAGTCTATAACAGCACTGCCTGATGCTTGGTCAAGGTACCCTTTCTTATATTCATCATAAGTGTACATAATTGGATTGCCATTTTTGTACAATGCAACCCAAAGATTTGTGCCTTTGACATGTACATGGTAGGAAAAATAATAAAGTCCTGGTAATTGACATGTAAATATTCCAGTTCTAGAGTCATAATGATTTTGTTTGTTGTACAGAATTCTGTCAAATTTTATAGGTATTCCCACTGATGGATATGCTTTAGTTAGAATAGCAGTAAATGCCGATACCTGAACCTCTCTAAGACTCTGAACTTGACCAGCTTTTGCATAGCCATCTGGCATGAAATGTGGCATTATAACCTGGCCATGCTCACCGGGTGGACCGGGTGGCCCAGGTATACCTGGCTCTCCATTCATTCCTCTTTGGCCTGGAATTCCAGGGTGGCCCATTGGTCCTTGCATTCCCTTTACTGCAATGCCAGTTTGGCCTGGTATTCCTGGAGCCCCTGGTTCCCCCTTTTGACCTGGAAGACCTGGTATACCTGGATGTCCTGTTGATCCCCTCATACCTGGTATGCCTGTGGCTCCTCTTGGTCCTTGTTCACCAATATAGCCTGTTTCTCCTCGAGGCCCTAAATGACCAGGAATTCCTGGCAGACCAGGAGGCCCCACAATGCCTTTCTCTCCTTTTTGACCAGGTATGCCTGGGTGACCCTTGAGGCCAGTAAGACCTGGTTCACCTGGAAATCCTGGTTTTCCATCTAATCCAGGTATACCTATTTCACCTTTTGGTCCTGGAATGCCTGCAGAACCTTTTGGTCCAACATCACCTGTATGTCCAGGCAGACCAGGTTCTCCTGGTGTCCCTCTAGGTCCTTGTATACCTTGAATTCCTATCTGGCCAGGTAACCCAGATGGCCCTGGATAACCATCAGAACCCTGTTCTCCTTTTAATCCAGGTATACCAGGTGCTCCATCAAGTCCTCTGTGCCCTTTTAACCCTGGCATTCCTGGCTTGCCAAAGCCTGGCAAGCCTTGAGGGCCTGGCATTCCTGGGAGTCCTGGTAGTCCTTTGGGCCCTGGAGGGCCAATCATTCCAGGGATACCATTTGAGCCTGGCTTTCCAACTCCTGGTGGTCCTGGTTGTCCAGAAGGGCCCTGGGGACCTGGAATACCCTGTGGTCCTTGTTCACCCGGCAAGCCTTGTTCACCTAGTTTTCCTGGCTGGCCTCGAAGCCCATTTATCCCATGCTTACCTATCCCAGTAAGACCTTGAGGCCCTGGTGCTCCTGGTAACCCAGGAATTCCTCTTTCTCCTGGATTACCTGGAACCCCATAACCATTTTGTCCCTTAAGTCCATTGATGCCAGGCATACCAGGTTCACCTTTAAATCCAGGCATGCCTCTTGGCCCTGGTGGCCCCACTGTTCCCTTTGGACCTGGGATTCCAGCTGCAGAAATTCCAGTCGGACCTGGGATTCCTGGTGGTCCCTGCTGTCCTCTTGGACCAGGAAGTCCAATTGGCCCAATGTCCCCCTTTTCCCCTGTTTTTCCAGATTCTCCTTGCTTTCCTGGTATGCCTGGAAATCCTAGTTTTCCGATAGATGAATATCCTGGTGGCCCTGGCACTCCTTGTGCTCCTTGTGAACCAGGGATTCCATACCCTGGCTTTCCTTGAGGCCCTGGGGGTCCAGGCAGCCCTCTTGGACCAGCAGGCCCTTGGGGTCCTGGTGGGCCCTGCTCTGGTACTCTTGGAATGACTGCAACAAAAGAAAATATTTTTTTTAGTAAAATTCTATAAAAAAGACCATAGCAAAAACAATAATAAATATATATATATATATATATATATATATATATATATATATATATATATATATATATATATAGACCAAGTAATTTATGCTGCACAGTTTTGTAAGACAGCATGAGTTGTGGTAAAAAGGATAAATCTGAAAACTTCAGCTGCTTTATCATATTTTACTTCCATGGGAATATCTAAGAGCTATCCCTTGTTTTGGGCAATTGTGGTTCTAGAGCAGGGGTAGGCAAATGTCATCTCCGGAGCCTCATGCGGCTTTTCATGCTGCTTGCTGCGGCTCAGTCTTGCGGCTTTGCCTGACACGTCGTCTATAAAGCCTTCTCACCTGCTGGTGAATTCTTCAGTGTGCAACTGCGGCAAGCTAATGGTTAGCTTACTGCGGTCGCACACTCAGGAAGCCTCCAGCAGGTGTGAGGGCTGTATAGACGTCCTTGGAGTGACAGGCAAGACAGAGCCGCAGCAAGATGATTCATCATGGTCCTTACCGCGGTCACACACTCAAGACAAGAGAGGGAAGATCAGCATGGAGCTTCAGAAACAGAAGTCACATTAAATAGATGAGAACACTAGCATTTAATAAGGCTATTCAGTGTTAATTCATTTCAAAATAGACCTACACATACACACTGCACTTATTTTTGTTGTATCCTGTTGTTTTAACAGTTAAAATTAAAAAAAGGTTAAAACTTTTAAACGTTTATAAGCTGCGTTAAGTTTTGCGGCTCCAGACTTTTTTCCTTTAGTGGAGGAGGGGGCAAATCTCTCTTTTGTGAAGTTTGCTGACCCCTGTTCTAGAGATAAAAGTCCCAGATAAAGGTTGGGTTCAAGACAAAAGGGAAAATGGCCTTTAATAGGTTTATGTCTACGCATCTTGGACAGTTTAAGAAAAATAATTATCAGCGATAATGAGGCTAGGAAAAATACTACATTGGTACACTTTTGTAAATTTGAATTAACTTAAAAGTTTGAAATGGCAGCTTGAAAAAGACAAAGATTCAGTGAAAGAACATAATAAATCATTTTATATTTAAAACTGATTTACTGAATGATAAGCTATTCAAATACAATAGATAAAGTTGTCACACATTTACTTGTACTTTTATATGGTCAAGGAAATTCACAGCCATTTGTGGAGAATAGCAATATGTAGTTGTTGCACATGAATGGTACTGACCAAACATCTGACTCACAGATGTGAGATATCATGAAGAGGAAAGATAATTTAAAGTTTAACAAAAAGGTTTTGCAAAATTGCTGCACAGTATTGGTCCAATTTGCCAAATTTTCGAAAAATTTGCAGCAAAATTCTTAAGAACATTGAATAGTCCTTATTTGTTTAAAAAGTTGTTCACTTTCCAAATTTGTTTTCAGTTCAGTTGTTTTCAGATAGCTCATCAGAAAAAAGACTAGTTTAAATTTGTTCTAGTTTAAATTTGTGACCATTCTAATATTTCAGTTTCAAGTTGCATTTCACACCTTGTGCCTTTATACAGCAGTTCTTGAAGGGGAGGGTCACCGACTCTGTAAACTTTTCTAAATTGGTACATTAGTTGATACATTTCTTATCTTTGGCCCTGCTGAGCTGAATCCCTGTCCCTGAGTTTCATTGAAGGCAGCTGTTATAATTGATACAACAGTTAATATTCCATAGATGCTACTGAGAATTGTATCAACTAATGTATCAAAAAAATACAATTGGCTGTATTTCAGAAGAGGGAAAAGAAGCACACCAACTTAGCGGTTCTTGCCTTTCAAAAAATGCATTACAACAGAAATGTTGTTCAAGCTTTCTAGGTATAACCCCTTCCTCAGGTGCAGATTGCACCCGATTTTACCTGAGGAAGGGGTTGTTCCCTGAAAGCTTGCACCACATTTCTGCTGTAATAAATGTTTTTATATATTTTCCCATTTCAGTAAACTATTAGAATAGTTTAGCCTCATTGAAAATGAATGGAACAATTATTCTCACTGGCATGCAACTTTTTTGTCCAAAAAAAGCACGCATGGGAATATTCTTAGTATATAGTCTTAAGCTAGTGTTTGAAAATGTTTGAAAAAAATGCTCAAGTTGTGTTTTTTTTGCCAATTGCATTTTTTTTCTTGGCCTTGAAAATTAGTAAATATGCCTCAAAAGATTTTAGGCTTCTGTGCCAGTCCAAGGCAACCATAGACCATTCACAGGTACGATCTGTGTATCTGAATATGCCCCTAATAGTTCCCTATCCTTTCTGCTAATTCACAGCACATACAGTACTCTGTGCTGCTGTCAGATATCTTTTCTGATGGACTGATACAAAATATAAAGTATATATAGCATATAAAAGTTACTATACTAAATTCATTCATATTCTCATTACATGTCATCTCAGATGTGAGTGTAATTTGCAACATAATTTTAAAATCAGCCCTGTAGCATCAACATGTCACAAGCAAACCTCATACTCTATTTGATGATTTGTGATGACCCCCTAAATTTAGCTCTAAGCTGACCAGAGCATACTGAGCATATGCAGTGTTACTGACACTCCTAACAAAATCCAGGGCATTTACTGGCTGTAACACCTAGGCTGGGGAGGGGGGAGCAGGGAGGGGGGTCTATGTAGGGTAGGGGGTAGGGGTTTTTATAATTAAGGGTTTGGTTCTCCTTTAAAGCCACTGACTATGAATTAGAGAGCTCATCAGCATAGAGCAAGGGTGTCCAACCTTTTGACTTCCCTGGGCCACATTGGAAGAAGAAAAATTCTTCTTCTGGGGCCACACTCGAAATACACACAAACACTAACGCTAGCTTTTGATTTATTTTATTGTAAAAGTAAAAGAAAAGAGGGATTCATAAACCTAGTGAGATTTTTGACATTGTGTTTAAGAAACTAATGTATCAATATCTGGTTGAATGGAAGTAGTTGCAATTCTCAGTGAATTCTTAAGGTGCTCATCAGATAATTTGGTTCTAATTTTACTCTTAGTGTGTTCCTTCTTGAAAAAAGTTGCTCACAAATGTAGGCGCTGCATATATCCCTATCATAGCATGCGATGCCGCTGAAGAATTCTTACCTGCCTTGTAAGTAACTGAACACTCACTTGTTAACTGCTTTTCCAGCTCTAGGAAGCCACACACCGCACATCCCATGTAAAATTGAAACTACACATGCACACAATTAGCGACCGCATACATACGCTCTCTGTGCTTGACATTGCAACATGATGTTTCCTGGATTGGTGGACGTTCAAGCTTTTCATATCCATCCTGGGCCACAGGTTGGACACCCCTGACATAGAGTATACCCTATCTCCAGATAAATATATTTAAACTGTTATGTCTGAAGAGCTGTGCCCAGCTGTGTCTGCCAACCAAACAAGGCCAAAAGCTCTGTCAATGTTGTTGGATGTTTAGCTTCTACCCTATTGGGACTACCTGATGACTTTTCCTTTTCCCCATCTAAGGCCCTTCCAAATTTCTGTAGTCAAGGTACAGTTTTAGATGCAGTGGGTTATCCTTTACTACAGAAACCCTGCTCACCCGCTTACTGCTGACAACCTGGACCTGTATTACCAGCCTCTCAGCCATTAAATACCCCTTCTACTATTCTCTTCAAACATGTGACCAATACTGTTATAGATTGGAGGAGGGCATTCAGGTCTTCTCATCATGAAAGGGGTCTTCCACAGCACATGCTGCCACTCTCCCTAATGGATTGTTGGACTAAAATATATAACATTAGGTTGAAAAAAGACACACTTCCATGAAGTTCAACCTTTTAACTCTCTTTTAACCTGCCTAACTGCTAGTTGATCCAGAGGAAGGCAAATACCCATTTAAAGCCTCTCCAATTTGCCTCAGAGGGGGAAGACTCCAAAATGGAAATAAGGCTAGTCCCTGAATCAACTTGTAGTTATCTTCCATAACCCTGTATTTCCTCACTTGCTAAAAAGCCATCCATCCCCTTCTTAAATCTATCTAATGTATCAGCCTGTATGACTAATTCAGGGAGAATAGGAGCAAGGATAATGCAAAAAGCATTTAAAATAAACAATGAAGACCAGCTGAAAAGTTGCTTAGTGGTGAGCTTTCTCAACGTTTCAACACAGATCTAATCATCTGTTTAGTCAAGTCATATAGACTGAATGGTAAGTTGGCAACAGAAAATTAATAAGGCTTCCCCTGCATACAGCATGATATACATTTACATAAATAACTGATTACATTTTATATAAAAAGCAGCATTTATAAATTATATTTTGCTTAAAAAAATCTGAATTATCATTTAATAGCAGCATGTGTTTGCTGTCTGTTTCATTAGTAAGGCAGACTGACTAGCTCACTATCAGTAAGCATATTTCTGTTTTCTTGCATTCCCTTAGGATACTAAAACATTTCCTTTATTTCTTGTGTAATGGTAAAATAACAATTATGCACCAGTTAGTTCCTCCCATGACAATGTTTATGAATGGTCTTCCTGTCAGCTGCATCTCTTAAGCGTAGGTTCCAAAATGATAAAAGATTGCTTGTTTTAAGTCAATGAACAGGCTGTGACAAAATAAAGCATGACTCACAATACAACAATAGCATTAAATGCAAGAAATGTTTATCAACTGCAGAAGTAAAACAATATCAGAAGTCAGGACCTTGTGGTACAGCATATGCTGTGAAATTATGTAGTTTGGTTTTCACTATTCGTTCTGCAGATTCTACTTAAATGAATATGCAGCTGCAGTATATTCTTTATAGTAAGCAGACAGTGGGCGACAACTTCAACCCCAACCCCAAAATGCATATATAAAAGCAATTAGAAAAACCGGGCAGGATTCCCTGACATCACCACTCCACCCCAACACATCACCACCCTGTCCTTGATACATCATTGGCCTGCCAATTGACGTCACTGCACTCGCCCCTCTCTCCCGAAGTTGAGATCCGTGAAGGGTGCATAGGATTATATATGAGAGCTTACAGCAGACAATATGAAAGAGGGGAATGTTGCCTCACAATCTGGGTCTCTCACAGGCCTGCTGTTCATAATACCAAAACAAAAAATTGTGATTGCTACATGCAGTTAAAAATGGAGCAGATCCCATGATTTAACAAGGATTATTATTATTTCAACAAAATTTTGATTATAAAATTCTACAAGAATGACATTTATTTCAGACCCTTATGTACTTGAGACCATGAAAGGGTAATTGAATTGTATTGCAAGTGCATACAATCCATATACTGTAACTATGAAATGGCCATGGCAGATTTTGCTTTGGTAATGTTATTACAATTAAGATATGCAATGTGATAGAAAAATAAGATTACTGAATCATCCTCCACTTTTGATGTAGTAACATATATTTGTATTATACTTTATAATGTAATATGGTGTATGTTATATGTGTTGTCTGCAAATTACTTGGATGGATGGCTCTCTCTTGCACTTTTGAGCAAAGATGTAGCTCTTTGTTGATTGTGAGGTACAGATATAGGATAAACTCTTGCATAGACTCCATTTTAATTAAATAATTAAAAAATATTTAAATGATTTCTTTTTCTTTGTAATTATCAAACAGTACCTTGTACTTGATCTCAACTAAGATATACTGCAATTAATTGGAGACAATCCAGTCCTATTGGGTTTGATTAATGTTTAAAGGTGTTGTCCACCTTTGAGTTTACTTTTAGTATGATGTAGAGAGTGATATTCTGAGACAATTTGCAATTGTTTTTAATTTTTTAATTATATGTGGTTTTTGAGTTAATTAGTTTTTTTATTTAGCAGCTCTCCAGTTTGCAATTTCAGCAATCTGGTTGCTAGGGTCTAAACTACTCTAGCAACCATGCACTCATTTGAATGAGAGAGTGGGATAAGAATTGGAAAGGGCCTGAATAGAAAGATGAGTAATAAAAAGCAATTACAATAAGTAGCCTTACAGAGCATTTGTTTTTAGACTAGGTCAGTGACCTCCATTTAAAAGTTTGAAAGAGTCAGAAGAATAAGGCAAATAATTAAAAATCTAGAAATAAATAATAACCAATTGAAAAGTTGCTTAGAAATGGCCATTCTATAACATACCAAAAGTTGAGACAAATCTTAGCTGCTGCACGAACCAATTTAGCGAAACACTGGCTACAATACGCTATTGATACTCATGTTGTCATTGCAAAAATTACTCAAACACAGAATATGTTATATTTAACGGCTTTATTGGAAGACAGGGTAGAGAGACATATGCAAATTTGGGCCCCATGGGATTCGTTTCTGCAACCTTGAGCAAAACAATAAGTTCAATGTATGTTATACTACATGGAATTGTACTGATGTGTTCTACTTTCACTGTTCTATACTGGAAAAGATATTTACGTTATCCTCTGTCAATGTATCTATTTTTGAAAAATAAAAGAGATTATAAAAAAAAACATACCAAAAGTTAACTTTAAGGTGAATCACCCCTTTGAATTATTTTTAGTAGATGTTAAGTATGGAGATACAAATTACAGGAAGAACCCTTATCCAGAAAGCTCCAGGTCCCGAGCATTTTTCATAATAGATCCCATACATGCACTATATGTTTTAATTCATTGTTTCGGTAAAACATTAAGGGGTAAATGTACTAAGCAGTGAAAATTCGCTAGCGACTGCTTTGCAGCCATCGCAGCACTTCACCAGGCGAAAATTCACTCAAACCATGCTAATTGACTAAAATGCGTAGTTGTGTCCAGGTCGCAGAACGCTGGCGAAATTTTACTTGAGTTGCTTCGGCAATCAAATTGAAGATGTGCTAGCGTTTAATTATGCCTAACGCAACTTCGTTCTCTTAGGCTTATTTGCATACGGCGGGAAATTATAAAGTTGACTGGACGTATATGTTGCAGCAAATACATTACATTACACAAGTCCAGGGAACCTTAATAAAGAAAATAGAGTTGCTACAATGCCCTACACATGAGCCCACTGTATAGTTTATGTTCCATATGTTAGAAAATGTATGGGGGAACCCGGTTACCCCAAAAAAAGCAGGCTTTTTTTTTATAATTTATTACATGAAGTGGGCTGATAATTATAGAATATAGAGACAGGCTAAGTTAACATATATTCATAAACCAGGCATCTCGTTTTTGGGACTTATTTGTTTATTCATAAGTTAATAAAATGATCTTTAGCAACATTTTAGTTATTAAATATATAAAAATCTTAGCAAGTGTTGTAAAATGATTCATTTCTTATACAGATGCTCTGTGAATAGCCACACAAAACACCTATTGAGAGGTATTTATAGTTTCCAGCAAACATAAAAAATAAACATAATAGCAGTCTACTGGAATAAAAGCTGATATTAATTTTAATCATTATTATGGTATGGGATAAAAAAAGAGTCATCTAAGGTAACCACTTACGAAAAGACCAGCATTAACCAAAAGTTTCTGCTGTGTTGTGTAAAAGAGCATTCTGGCTATCGTTCGCAAGATGTGATTTATGCTTAGTTCTTATTAACATATTTTCCTTCTGTGTGTCAAAGGGATATGCATGGCCTATACAGCAGAGTAATTACACCCTTTAACATCAGAGATCAGAAAGCATGCTCAGAATATAGAAATGGCAGCCAACATTTGTATTCCCTCTCTCTCCATATCTTGTCTAGAATACTGTCATTCTCTATTAATTGGCCTTGCCCACCAGAGACTATCACCTCTCCAGTCCATAATGAACACTGCCACTAGGCTTATACACCTCAGCAACCGCTCCTCCTCTGCCATGCCACTCTGCCAATCCCTGCACTGGCTTCCGCTACCTTTCAGACATTCAAAGCACTTCATAACTATGCCCAACACTACATCTCTGAACTCATCTCTAGCTACACACCCAACTGCTTCCTACGCTCCTCTACTGACCTGCTACTCAACTCTTCTCTCATTACATCCTCACATGCTCGCATTCAATACTTTGTAAGGGTTGCACCCCTCCTCTGGAATTCTCTCCCACAGTCTGACTTTCTCCCAACCTTTCTGCTTTTAAAAGATCTCTTAAAATGCATTTATTTAGAGAAGCCTACCCTCACTCTGCTTAACTACCAAATGCAATACCACATACAGTACTACATCTTTCAGCCACTTAATTCTGATCTTGCCCACTCCCACACCTTGTGAGTTATTCCCTTCCCTTTAGATTGTAAGCTCTTTTGCACAGGGCCTTCCTCACCTTTCGTACCGGTATTGGTCGTGATGTATGTAACTCCATATGTTCATGTATGTAATTCATGTGATTTAGTTGTATAAACACATTTGCTTTTACATATGTTGGCGCTATATAAATACATGTTAATAATAATAAATAATAATCTGTGGAAGCTTAAAAAATAAATGTACAATTTTATGTCAGAAATCCATTGCTGATAAGATTATAATATGTGCTTTAAGGTGTAGTTCCCCTATAAAGTTAACATTTATGGGCAGATTTATCAAGGGTCGAACCAAAAATTAAAAATTTTAATTTTCACGTTTTTTTTGTGTGGAATTTGACTAGGGAATAGTTAAAATTCAGGTTGAATTTTTAAAAAAATTTTATTTCGATTTTTGAAATATATCATGTACTGGTCCTCGAAGAATTCGAATTCGACTATTCGCCACCTTAAACCGTCCGAATTGCTGTTTTATGAGGGACGTCCTTGGATCAATTTCGAGTTGTTTGCAGCCTTCCTGAAAATAAAGTTTTTTGCAGAGAAAAAAACCCAAATTTTATTTGAATTTGATTCAAGTTTGCCAGTAGATCCCATTCACCTGAGTTTGAAAAATGTAAATGTTTTGATAAATTTCAATTAGTCGTTTTTTATTAAAATTTTGAGTTCATGGGAGTTAAGGTTATGGTTTTTAAACTCCCATGAACTCTAAATTCGACCCTTGATAAATCTGCCCCTTAGTATGATATACATCACATCAGTATTCTATAACTGCAATTACTCTTTTTACTTCTGTTTTTTTTTTTATATTTACTCATAACTGCTTGATTGCCCTAGCATCAATTAGGAAGTAGGAATGGAAGCTCAATAGGAGAGGGTCAGAAATCAGATATATGCAGTTAAAAACAAGTTTTTTAGTATAATCTATAATCAGTATTTTTCTAAAATGATTTGCAAATAGTCTTACTGGCTGGCTGGTGACTGGCAGATTATAAATATGTACAAATAGAGAATACCCATTGAAAATTGACTTTAAATAGATCCATCTATAGCATAGTAAATGTTAGTGTAAAGGTGACAAACTACTTTTATTAGCGTGTAACCTCTAAAGAAAATGTACACAAAATACAAAAGTACATAATTTCAACTTTCTACAATAAAGGAAATATAATGTATTTATTCTTTTCACAAATCATTAACAAACTATAGTAATTCTTAAAGGTAAAATTAAAAACCATCCATGCTTACCTTGACTTTTTGTATTAAGTGGAAGGAAAGGTGGCGGCCCTTTCATGCTGGATTGCTTTACATGCCTTTCTGGATAATAGTCTGATGTGTATACAAAATTTGGAGAGACCAGTAGCAAAAGAATGCTTGTTTGTAAATGCATATTTCCAAATCTGTTTAGTGCAAAAAAGAAGACATTAGAATCACCAAAGCACTTCAGTTTTAAGAATTTTGATCAGGTATAGTAATATATCCTTTCACATAAACATTCTTTTGGAAACCGAGTTTAATACTAGTCAACAAGCAATGCTCCCAGTGTTATAAGTTTTCTAAAGTATAGCTACAGTATATCATTAAAGAAAGCTGGCACAGTGATTTTCTATCATTTTGAAATCAGTATTTTTCAGGACACTTAGGGGCAGATTCATTAAGGGTCGAATTTCGAAGTTAAAAATACTTCGAAATTCGACCCTCGAATTGAAATCCTTCGACTTCGAATATCGAAGTCGAAGGATTTAGCGCTAATCCTTCGATCGATCGATCGAAGGATTTATCGTTCGATCGAACGATTAAATCCTTCGAATCGAACGATTCGAAGGATTTTAATCCAACGATCGAAGGAAAATCCTTCGATCAAAAAAAGGTTAGCAAACCTATGGGGACCTTCCCCATAGGCTAACATTGACTTCGGTAGGTTTTACCTGCCGAAGTAGGGGGTCGAAGTTTTTTTTAAAGGGAAAGTACTTCGACTATCGAATGGTCGAATAGTCGAACGATTTTTACTTCGATTCGTTCGATTTCGTTCGAATTCGAACGAATTTAACCAATTCGATGGTCGAAGTACCAAAAAAATACTTCGAAATTCGAAGTATTTTTCATTCGAATCCTTCACTCGAGCTTAGTGAATCTGCCCCTTTAACTGTAGCAGTGATAGAAAATACAAAAGTGAAACTGAAAAAGTGTAGAAATTAACTAATTACCAGTATACAATTGTGGGATGAATTATATTGTCTACTCAAATGTATATTTATTTGTCTGAAAGGCGCAGTGTTAATATACATTGTAGTGAGCTGGTGAAAGCAGGTAAGTAAGTAATTACTGCTTGTTTCTGTATTCTTGTAATTAATTATAATGTATATTATTCCTAATACATCTCTAGGATGTTACACAATATTTTTCAGTGAAATATAACCCAAATTAGGTGCCCTTATTCAAACAAAAAAAGGATTTTTTATTAATCAAAAGGATTTTTTATTAATCAACTATTAGTTGAGGTCTGACTAGGTCAGAACATACACTAGATTATAAAAAAATAGAAAAAGAAACCCCACCAATAGTTGTGGTTATAGAATTGACGAAAAGTTAATGCACCTTACTTATATAAGGACAATGATTAATTAAATAATGTAGTAACAAGTTAATTAAAGTGCTAGTGCCGTTATAATAACATTAACTTATCCTTAATAGTTTGAAATGAAAGAAATTGATAAGAAGAATCAATTAAATTCCTCTGTGAATTGATAATACTTCCTAAATTCATCCACAGATAGACAAAAAATTCTTTATCCAGTGACCAATCACAATAACCAGGTACATTTGCTATGCTGTAATTCAGTGACAAGAATATTGGTGTATACTATTTTCAGCAGCAAAATATAATAAAATCATATTACAGTAAAGATGTAAGGCATAGCGAGTTTTGTTGCTGTGTTTTTGCAAGGATAGAGATGAATAATGTTTAAACAGAAACAACGGTATGTCTACAGTTAATGTAATGTAATAACATGGTCAGATTCTACTGCTTGCTAATGACTTTTTCATTAGATATTTAAGGATTACTTTATTAATAGAGCAAGGAATATAGATGCAGGAGAAGCATTATTTTTGGGACAAAGAAGGGCTTTAGGGATGCCCTGGTGGGTGGCCTAACATACTGTACATATTGATTTTTAAGGAAGTAGCCCACACACATGAATTAAAAAAGCAAGAGCTTCTATTTTTCCATTGTGAGAAAGCCACCCACCAATGTGTCTAAGTAACACTATAAATCTTAATTTTTAAATGTTATTTTTAATGCAGGTTTTTTATTCTCCCATTATCAGGGTTTGTAGACTTTTTTCTTGTCTTATACCCTTTTATTTCTCAATTTTCTAATGTCATGCACTTCTTTCAAATAGTCTGTATGTGATTAATTTCTGTCAATATTTTATGTTTACCACAGATAGGATTGTCTGCTCTATTTTTCATATCTTTAGACTATAGTAATTATTATAATTAGCAAGTTAAATCGCTGTTGTTTCCAATAAGAGTGAATGCATGTGCCATTAGATCTTGCAGTCTATATGCTAACTTATGAAACATACCTGCTAACCTTAAGTTATCTGTGCATTACCTCAATTCCTGCTTCTCCCAATTTGTTCTTCAAATGAGTGATGGGTGCATCTGAATGGCTAGAAGCAAGGGCCGTAACTTCTGGCCCCCCTCTAGAATTTTATTTGGGTGGGGTGGGCTCATGGGTTACCTTCTCCCTCCCTATGCGGGTGACTAAAGATGGGCAGTGTAGTACAGTTTCTGGAGAAATTTTAAGTAAAGCAGCACAAAAACAACTTTTCAAAGCTCATTCCTTGTATTTTTAAGAGTACACAAAGGTACATTCTTGTTTTTTTTTTACTATCTCCCCTTTAAGCAAGAATGTGCCAATTTAAGTGACTCTTTACTTAAGACAGCCCCAGCAGCCATAGATGGTCACTGCAAAAAAAAATATATTGTTTTTACTGTTAGCAAAGTGTGGCTCCCAGGCTGCTGAAGAACTCCACAGACCTCTTTGGATTACATGATCATGTTATTATAATCTGGATCACAAACGTGTACCATATGTAGGAATCCATAGTGTTAAATTCCCCCATGCTGTTAAAATTTCAGTTGGTTTAAATCCCCTAGTGTGGCCAGCTAAAGGTTGGACCTAAATTGAATAAGACGGGGAGGGGAGAGTGAGATCTTTTTCTATGCAGTGAGCCATGGTAGATTCTGGATTTGGCCAGAAGGTGTCACTGTTAAGACATTTCTTCAAATAGCTGAGCTGCCATGTGCTCAGTGTCAGTCTACTACCTGGTTTCACTCCAGTCGGGAGTGCAGGAACTGTATTCAAGATGTAGGGGCCAAAAGATGTGAGGGGCCCCTGGAGGGCTTGGGTACGGGAGTTCCAAGCGTGGTAAGCTTAACACTGGAGGGTATAGAGCTTGGAGGCAGTGGAGAGACTGTGACAGTAGCTGGCTGTGTAATGGATGCTGATTTAAAAGGGGACTTGTCATGTGCTCGCACTTCGGATAGTGCTGGGAGCTGGCCTTAAAGATTAAAGCAGGTTTTTATTGTGTTCAGCTAGCTCTGGAGCGTGGCCTGAGGATTGAGTCGCCGTGGATGCCTGAGTCCCGGTGAGTCGTGCCTGAGGGTAGTGAAAGGCTCCAGCATGTGTCCCCTGTTTGAGAGCAGGCGTTGATCGAGTGGGAGCAACTACCTTTGTCCAGCAGATGAGGTATTTGGGCAGGTAGCGCTACCTGGGGAAAGTTTAAGAGCTCTTGGGGGGGGAAAAAGGACCGAGACTATCTATATCCACCAGGAGTGGAGTGTGGGACTGCGCCTGGTAAGGACTGTGCCAGGGTTGGACTACCACACAGGTTCCACAGGGCAGGGGTTATTGATATGTTATTGTATTTTACTTTGCACTTTTCCAGTTATAAAAAGTTCTATTTGTTTTACTGCAATGGTGTAGTTAATAATGTATTCCTAGTGAGGCCACCTGTATTTGTATCCCCGGATCTCACTAGATGGGAGCACTGCCATGGAGAGAAATTCCAAGTACCCTTTCATTTAGAAAATGGGATCTGTGGATGGTAAAAAATTAGTGCTGTAAATCCTATGGCACAGGGTGGTGGCCAAGATGAGGTTACATATACTATATAAATTTTTTTGGAGACAGCACTTACATTTTATCAAATATGTCATGGTCTAAGGCAAAACGTAAAGCTAAGATATAGTATTATAGTTAGTGTCAACATCAGAATATATGTATAAAAAATATGTATGTTCGTGATTTACATCCTTGAAGGTTTATCTAAAATGAACAACAGTGAAAATAAGTGCTTAGCAATATAGTAAAAGGTTCAAATTGTAGATTTTAGACTTCTAGCATTACATACAACTAGTTAACCTATAATTTGGAAAGCGTATGTGTTCTTTGCTTTGGACTAGGTACAGTAACTCCTGGCCTACTGTCTTATTAAGATCTAATTCTTATATCTTTTTCAATGGGACTGTCATGTGATGCTGATAGTGCTACAGTCGATATATCATAATGGTTAGAGCAGTACAGCCCTTTAAATGTAAGGCAGCATTTAAGCATACTGTATACTGTACAAGCTGATTGTATGTTTTGGCAGGAGCCATCAATTACTTGGATAGACAACACCCTTCCCTTTATACTGCCAGGGAAAAGAAAGCATGAAAGATGGAAATCTTCCTGGACATATATATTTTTTAAATACACCAAGGATCTGGAAAGCTGTGTTTTCTTTTATTGTCACCAGCATGAAATTTGCGAAGAGGCAACATTTAAAATTAACATGCACTTGGTACTACTCCTAACATAATAAACAATAATAATAAAGAAGATCATATCACATCAGTTGACCACTAAATGAAAAAACTTCTTAAAGAGCTAGCCTTGATTACAAATGGGTGAGAAATGAATGCAGGAGAAAATTATACCCATTAATCAGCTTTTTAAATAAACAATTGCATCAAAGCCCTTAGCAGTAATAGAGCACAAGTACAACTTGTACCCAAGTAAGATATGTACAAGGGAATGCTTATGCATCTCTGGGTGCTCTTAATTCCTTCCACACTTCAAAAATATAGAAATAGGACATTTAATTGCAGATAACATTAACCATAGTTTGTGTGAATATAATAGGAACCGTACACTTTGAACTACACTGGGGAAGGGCGGATGTATATGTATAATCCCTGTAAATCGCGATGTAAATATTTTGCATTAAAATTATTAAACATTGGGGTGTGAAATTAGAAATTGTGCTCAAAAATGCATGGACAACAGATTATTCATGACTTTGAGTCATGAATATAGGCATGTACAGACATGTTTTTTCTCTTGTTTCAGTAAATTGCAGTAGCATAATTTTTTTCTTAAATTCAATTACTAATAGAGAAATTATTGTAAAAAATAACACTGAATGTACGGGCAGCCAGGAATTAAATCCACAAGACCAACTCCTTAACCACTAGACCTCCTCCCCTATTTGGGTTATGTTGTCCAAAATGTTTGAAATAACAGTTTTCCTGCCAGCACTGAAGAATTGTGTTTAGAATATAAAATAGCCTATTAAAGGCAATTTGAAATAGAATGCAATTATATGGAACAGTTTAAAATCTGCTTAGCTGCAAAATCAGTTCATGAAAAAGAAACATTGTAGAAAACATCTGTCATGCCATAACTAGATGGTATGGTATGGTAACTAGATAGTATGATAAAATAGCACCATACTATATTTTCTTGCACTCATTTGTCTCAAATGCTGAAATTATTACCCTCCCCATTGACTTTTATGACATCTTGACAGGTTTTAAAGATTTTTTTAAGATTTTCTTTTTTCTTTACAAATGTAATAATTTATAGCAAAAAAAAAAATAGATTGTTGGGAGAAAAATTGTGATTATGCTGCAATTTGCAGTAAAGTAAAGATTTTATAATTTGCTGCAGATGAGACCTATTACTCTTAGGTGTTGGCCCTCGCAATGGTGTGGACAGGTGCCTCTACCAATAAGGCGATCTGTAAAACTCGCCTCAGGCTGCAGCTTAGATACCAGGTTACCACTCCTGGTACCTCTAAGAGACACATTTCAGGCATTTAAATCATAAGTTCGGCTTTACTAGTGTGAGAGAGTGCAATTGCTCTCTCCACACTATTGTTCGTCCCCCAGGACAGTTAAGCGGGCGAAAGGGGCTACATTGTAGGGGCTGGCTCAGAAACAGCGCTGGGTGTGGAGGCACAGTGTAATGAAACTGTAATCTGCAGTATTTACAAAGAATGGGCACCACTGGCTTTAATAACATTAACCAGAACTGATTTATTGACACTAATCCACAAAGGAGGTGAACAAGATAATACAGGACACAATCAGTGCAGACTCAGAAGCAGGACTGTGAGCAGAGCATTCCCTTCAATAGACCACGTAAGAGGAATATCATCCAGTCCACCCAGAGTTTTCATTCTTCCTCTGGGGACTACTCTTTGAGTGGAACACTATCTAGTCCCTAAAACCTGCACACTGGTTCCCTCTCTAGGCCATAATGTCAATGAGGCTCTAGCCCAGTGGTCCACAACCAGTAGCTTGTGAGCAACATGTTGCTCTCAAACCCCTTGGATGTTGCTCCCATTGGCTTCAAAACAGATGATTATTTTCGAATTCCAGGCTTGCAGGCAAATTTTGGTTTCATAAAAACCATGGCACTGCCAAATAAAGTCTCAATGTAGGTTGGCAATCCACATAGGCGCTACAACATGGCCAATCACAGCACTTATTTGGCACCCCAAAAACATTTTTTATGCTAGCATTGCTCCCCAACTCCTTTTACTTCTGAATGTTGCTCACGGATTCAAAAGGTTGGGGAACCCTGCTCTAGCCCCTTCTAACAGTCCTTGGTGGAGCCAAAAGCTACTCATATAGCCCTGAACCTGACTATCTGCCCCTTATTAAATCCTGTATTAATGTGGGTCCACTGTTTTGACTACCCCTGGGGAAGTCTCTGACAAAAAAGGCCCTAGAAGCACATGGCTTTCTTCCACCTTGTGGGCAAGCTAGGGGTCATGCTTTGACCCAGGAAGAGGAGTATTACTCCCTCCATAAACCAAGGGGCCCTTTAGTGGCCAAACTTTAGGGGATTGCAGAATAAATGGGGAAAATATCAGTCCCCTACATAAGTAAACCTCAGGGATGCTCTCTAAGCCCAAACTTGTTCTTATCAATAAATGCCTACCTCCATCTGTGAGCTGTGGTGACATATAGAAGTTACTGATACCACCGTACTAGGTCTCATAAAAGACATTTATGATGATGTCATTGGTTGAAATGCTGTTACATGTGTTAAAGACAATGACCTCATCTTAAATATAGCAAAAACAAAAGAAATGATTATAGATGTCAGATTATCAACTCGGTACTAAGTTGGTGTCTGATGCTATTGATCACATAGAAACCTTTTACTATGATGTCCTTTCTGTTCAAGGCTAACTCACAACAACTGTTTATTATTTTGTTTATATGTTGTATTGTGCCTGTTTCACAAAAAGATTTCCTATGTTCCCAGTACAATGACAATCAAATTGTAAGTTTACCTTGAATATTGTTTCAGTCTTTCTTGTGAGTCTTCATCAGGGCTGCTAAGTCCTTTTTTGTGCCAAACTCTTTCAGATCTTTGCAAAGTTTGGGTAGATGCAAGTTTTAAGCACACACAAAGCAGTCCCAGTTTTAAACAAAAAATTATTTTGTTAAAACTTGGGTAGCTGAAAGCTGGACTATTGTGTCCTGCCACAAATAGCAGTGTTAGGATATTTTATTATTTTATTGATCTGGGTAATTTATAAGACCTTTGGCAATTTTATTGCATTTTAGTCCTGCATTATTGTTACTTCTATTTAGTGTGGCTTTTCAGTTCAATAGTTTGGATTGGAAATACATATTTGGATTCATGAGAATGTGTACTTTATAAAATTATATGTTTATTCTTGGGTGTTTGAACTGTTAGGGAGGATGTTTGCAACACATCATATTATGACAAGCTGGCTGCTTGTACACATACTTTTTGGGGGTAATTAGCAAATTGGTAGGCAGGTAAGCTTAGGATAAGGCAGTAAGACAACACAGCTCTTCAGATTAAACACAGGTTTATTTTTCAAATTTTTCAAGATAAAGGCACTGCCAAACAGTACATCAGTATCCAGACACAGAGGTGACCATTTCAGCACAAAACAAATCATAAAGATAAAACTTGCCCTTGAGCTGCCTTCACACATTTATTGAGGTCCCTCACTAAACTGAACACCTTTTGGACTACCAGCAAAACCAGATCAATTGGGTCACCCCTGTACTCTCAGTTCTCCTGTGGAAAATCATTCAGCATCCTGGCTTCCCTCACTTTCTCAGAATGACTCTTGGTCACAGTGTTGCAGTCAGCACTCCCAGCCCCTCTGGGAGTTCATTACACAGACAGGACTCCTTCCTACTGTGCCCTGCTCAGAGAGACCCACTAACTCTCTCATTAGATTTAAATACCTTTCCAAAGGTCTTCCTGTGGAAAGTGATCTCTAAAATGCAAACTGGACCATTGGGTCAGAGTACCTGACTACTAACCTTTGTAAACAGAGAAACCCTTCTCTGTTTAGTAACAGCTTTCCTGGATTGACTACTGGGGAGAAATCAAAGGCCAAACACAGCTTTTTAATTCTTTTTATTTAGCTGTTTTCACATGTATTTCACATAAAGAGACATTGAATCATGTTAACATATTAATAAAGTATTCATACAATAGTATCAACATGTATCTCAATTTCAAAAAAGGGAGAAAAAAAAGAAAGAAAAAAGGGGGGGAACAGAAAGGAAAAAAAATACCATCACTTTTTCACTGAATCTACATGTTAATACCCCTTGAAACTATTGAATATCTGGTAGATCAAATGATCGATCATGATTCCAGGGCTACACCTGTGCTAAGTATGTAATATTTAGGTAAGGAATATGCCAACGCAGTTTGAACAGCAGAGCTCAACTTAATTTGGAACTGTTGGCGTTGTGGCGTTGATAGTTTGTAAGCCAGTACTCCCTTTTTTGTAGTTTTCCCATGGATCCCATATTTATTTATGGGACTCCAATGAGTCTGTTAACAGGACTGATAAATAGGACAATGATTGTATGTGATCCATTCTGGATTTCATTTGTTCTATCAATAATGTTGGTGATAGACAATTTGTTGCAAGGATTTGGGAAAATGGTTTATTCTGTTGTTTAGTAAGTTTCCTGGATGGAAGACATAGAAGAGCATTTTCTGGATCAGGGACAAGCTGCGTATTGAAATGTTTCACTCCAGATAATTCGGCAAGTCCACCATGTATGAAAGTATGTCCCTCTCATCGAGCAATTTCTAAAACACGTATCGGGGCAATTTGGAAGAAATTTTTGTTTTTGCAGTGGAGTAGTATACCATCTCATAACTACCTTATATGCTGTTTCCTTTATGCTAATATTTGGAGAAAGGTGTCTAAGTGAGTCCCAAATTTTGGCCCATTTCGCGTGAGGTATATGGCAGGAGAGGTATTTTTCCCATGATTGCAAATAAGACGGTGTGACATCGGAAGAGGAATCCATTAGCAAAGAGTAAACTGGGAAATTGCTAATTGATAGGCTGAAAAAGATCGAAAAAATTTTTGGGGCTACCCTCCTTCCCCCCTACATTTTCTAACTCATGGCAACTTAACTATACAGTGGGCACATGTGTAGGGCAAAATAAAAATTGTATTTGCTGTTTTGAAGGTTTCCCAGGCTTGTGTAGTACTGCTACATATACCTAGAGAGGTCGACCAATGAGTTTCTGTCATGGTCGGCACCCAACACCAGAATTAATGCCAAGCACCCTGGTCTTGGCTCGTAATTCACCTGTAGTGTGACGGCCGTTGGCCTCGGGAGGAGCCCTCAGCTACTTGGATGCCACCAGGACTTAAACGAGAGGTGCAAGGCTAGAAGTTCTGGATAAGCAGTGGGGCACGACTGTTAACAAAGTCTTTGGGCAGTGGTACAAGGTGTAAGACAGAATCGTAGTTGGAACTGGCCGGGTCAAGGCTGGCAGAAAGTTAGAGTAAATAAATCAGGCCGGGTCTGGGCAGGCAGCATACAAAGCAAGGTCAGGCAGGCAAGGGTCAAAACCGGGAGATCAATCAGAAGGATATAGCAGAAGAGGTAGTCGAAATTCAGGCAATGGATCAGGATACAGAGGTCAGAATCGTCAGGAACAGGCAGGGGTCACAACAGATAATCAGAATCAAGCTCAGAGTCCAGAATAGCAAAAGCTAAGACACCAGGAACAAACCTATAATGGGCAATGAGAACCAGTGGAATCGCACCATTGCACGCTGGCGTCGTCACGCCAGCACACATGCGCCTATAAAGCAGGAGAGCGTGCTCTTAACGAACCGGCAAAGGAGGAAGAACAAGCGGCGGGCGTCCCCGCCAAGGGGGCGGCAGGCGTCCCTGCCATCTCCCCACTAGACCACCAGGGTAAGCCTTTACATTACCCCCCCTCTAGGGGGGGCCACTGGACCCCCAGGTCTCTCAGGAAACTTCTGATGGAATAGTTTCCTGAGACGGTCAGCCCTGATGTCACTAACTGAAACCCAAGAGTTCTCCTCGGGGCCATAGCCCTTCCATTTAACCAAGTAATGGAGCTTACCACGCACAAGGCGAGAATCGAGGAGCTCTTGGACTTCAAATTCAGACTGACCTTCAACCAACACTGGGGGAGGAACAGACAATTGACGGACCTGTGAAGCTGGCTTTAGAAGAGACACATGAAAAGAATTAGAAATTTTGAAATTATCAGGCAGTTTGAGACAAACAGAAGAGGGGTTAATTATTTCAATGATGGGATATGGACCAATAAACCTGGGCCCCAACTTGAGAGAGGGGACTTTAAGCTTAATGTTCTTTGTAGACAACCATACAGAGTCTCCTACCTGATAATTGGGTCTCTCTCTCTGAGACCAGATGCTTTTTTCTGAGCAGTTGTAGCTGCAGAAAGAGAGTCATGCACCCCAGACCAAATTTTTGCAAATTGTTTGACAGAAGAGTTGACAGAGGGTGCAGGGGACAAAGAACCAGAAAAAGAAAATGCTTTGGGATGTAAATCGTTAACAATAAAGAATGGGGATTCACCAGTAGAAGAATGAGTTGCATTATTGTAAGCAAATTCTGCCCAGGGTAATAGTTCAGCCCAAGAGGACTGGTTGTCAGACACATAACACCTTAGAAATTGCTCAAGGGATTGATTAACCCTTTCGGTTTGACCATTTGTTTGAGGGTGATATGCGGTAGAAAATGATAATTCAATACCAACCAAAGAGCCGCTCGCTAAAATTTTGAAACAAATTGTACCCCACGGTCAGAAACAATATTGACCAGAAACCCATGCAACTTAAAAATGTTAGAAATTAATAATTCGGCTAAAGTTTGGCAGAAGGGAGGTGTGGGAGGGAAATGAAGTTGCTCATTTTGCTAAACCTATCCACCACCACCCAAATAACAGTTTTACCCTGAGAGGAAGAAAGATCGACAATAAAATCCATCGAAAGATGGGACCATGGTCTGTCAGGAATTGGGAGTGGCCTTAACAACCCCTGTGACACTTTTTTTTAGAGGATTTTGACCTCAGACAAATAGGACAAGAAATAACAAATTTTCGAACGTCCTGCTTAAAGGAAGGCCACCAAACATTTCGAGACAAAAGGGACACCGTTTTAGCGATGCCAGGATGTCCCGCCATTTTTGAATTATGAGATGTTCCCTCAAATCTTATGGAACAAATAATCTACCCGAGGGAGTTTCTACAGGAGCAGTTGACTGAACAGAGGGTAAGAGTGTGGCAAGGTCAGATCCCAGAGCAGCAACAATTAACTCACCGGGAATAATGGGAATGCACTCACTAGTTTCAGATGGATTGGACTCAAAAGTTCTAGAGAGCGCATCTGCCTTTGTATTTTAAGTACCAGGCCTAAAAGTAAAAGAAAAATTAAATTGGGTGAAAAACATAGCCCATCTAGCCTGCCTAGGATTCAGTCGTCTAGCAGATTCAATATATAGCAAATTTTTATGGTCAGTAAAGACCGTTATCACATGCTTAGCCCCCTCCAACAGATGACGCCATTCCTCAAAGGCCCATTTAACAGCCACCAATTCTCTATTCCCGATGTCGTAATTAGCCTCAGCAGGCGAAAATTCTTTAGAGAAATAAGCACAGGGATGTACTTTGTTGGTTGCTGGATGCCTTTGAGAAAGGACTGCTGCAGCCCCAACTTCAGAGGCATCGACCTCCACAATGAATGGATGCGAGGATGAAGAAGAATGGGGGCAGACACAAATGCTTTTTTCAGGGTTTCAAAGGCTTGGATCGCATTGGGAGGCCACATACTTGGATCTGCACCTTTCTTTGTTAAATCTGTGATAGGGTCTACAATCAAAAAGAAGTTTTTAATAAATTGGCGGTAGTAGTTAGCGAACCCTAAGAATCTTTGGGTCCCCCGTAAAGAAAGAGGCTGGGCCCAGTCTAGTACCACTTTAACCTTCCCAGAATCCATTTCTAGACCCTTACCAGAAATATTAAACCCCAAAAATTGGACAGACAAAACCTCAAAAATGCATTTTTCAAGTTTAGCATAAAGTTTGTTTTTCCTTAACCTGAATAACACTTCCTGAACGTGTTTACGGTTATCACACAGATTAGAAGAAAAGATCAGACTATCATCTAGAATAGACCACTACGAATAACCCCAGCAGATCCCAGAAGATGTCATTGACAAACTCTTGGAATAATGCTGGGGCGTTACAAAGACCAAATGGCATTACCAGGTATTCGTAGTGGTCGTCCCTGGTGTTAAAAGCTGTCTTCCACTCATCCGCTTCCCTGATACGGATGAGGTTATAAGCACCTCTAAGATCAAGCTTGGAATAAATTTTGGCATTTTTAACCTGATCAAAAAGTTCAGAAATCAGAGGAAGGAGGTAACGTTTTTTTATGGTGATCTTGTTTAGACCTCTGAAGTCTATACAGGGACGAAGACCACCATCTTTTTTACCAACAAAAAAGAAACCAGCCCCAGCAGGGGAACTAGAGGGTCAAATAAAACCCCTTTCCAGGTTTTCCTGGATATATTCTTTCATTGCCTGGGCTTCCGGCAAGGAGAGAGGGTAAGTTCAACCACAAGGAGGAGTAGACCCAGGAATAAGGTCGATTGGACAGTCATACTGTCTATGTGGGGGTAAAATCTCTGCGGCCTTCTTAGAGAACACATCAGAAAAGCTTGCATAAGCTGCAGGTAACCCCTCAAGGGACGAGACTGCTACCACTGGAGTAAGGCAAGAACCCTTACATTTAGAACCCCATTGGAGAATCTCTCCTGTTACCCAATCTACATGTGGGTTATGTGCCTGAAGCCAAGGTAACCCTAAAATTAGTGGGGAAGAAGCACCCTCAATAGTGAAAAAGGCTAGTTCCTCAAAGCGTGAGTTGTTAGAACACATGGATAGAACTACAGTTTTCTTGGTTACCAGGCCTGAACCTAAAGGTTTTTTGTCCACCACTAAAAATCTCATTGGAGGGTTAAGAGAGTTTAAAGGAACTTTAAACCTTACTGCGAAGGCAGCATCCAGAAAATTCCCCTCCGCCCCAGAATCCACAAAAGAGGAGACCCCTTTCCAGGTTTTCCTGGATATATTCTTTCATTGCCTGGGCTTCCGGCAAGGAGAGAGGGTAAGTTCAACCACAAGGAGGAGTAGACCCAGGAATAAGGTCGATTGGACAGTCATACTGTCTATGTGGGGGTAAAATCTCTGCGGCCTTCTTAGAGAACACATCAGAAAAGCTTGCATAAGCTGCAGGTAACCCCTCAAGGGACGAGACTGCTACCACTGGAGTAAGGCAAGAACCCTTACATTTAGAACCCCATTGGAGAATCTCTCCTGTTACCCAATCTACATGTGGGTTATGTGCCTGAAGCCAAGGTAACCCTAAAATTAGTGGGGAAGAAGCACCCTCAATAGTGAAAAAGGCTAGTTCCTCAAAGCGTGAGTTGTTAGAACACATGGATAGAACTACAGTTTTCTTGGTTACCAGGCCTGAACCTAAAGGTTTTTTGTCCACCACTAAAAATCTCATTGGAGGGTTAAGAGAGTTTAAAGGAACTTTAAACCTTACTGCGAAGGCAACATCCAGAAAATTCCCCTCCGCCCCAGAATCCACAAAAGAGGAGACCTTGACAGAGCCCGCAGGCCATGATGATTTAACTGGTATCATAATCCTAGAGGAAGAATGGGGCGAGGAAACTTCTGCACCCAAATGGAGCTCCCCTTCTCCATTTAGGCTTGGAAGACTTGGAAATCCCAGAATGAAAAGAAGTTCCCCACTCACCCCTTCTCTCCCTCTGTCTTCTATCTACTTGGAGGGCTAGAGACATGAGGTCATCCAAGTTAGTAGATCTTTGACAGAGTCTGCGAGCCCTATCCGGAACTGGTTACGAAGAGCCATGTTGTTCCACCCAGTTTCTACTGCCCATCTGCGGAACTCAGTGCAGTTTTTGGGGATCACCCTGTAACAGGGTCATTACGAACCTCACTTTTTCTTCGCCAGTAGCGAAAGAGTGGGGGAAAAATTGCATGCCTCTTGGAACACAAAGAATTTAGATCTGTCCCCATTGAATTTATCGGGGAACACAATCTTGGGTTCATGGGTTTTAGGCACGTTACCCATCATGAACCCACAGAAGCGGCCATAGGAGGGGTGACTACTGGAGCTGGAGTCTGAACAGAAGCATCCAGTTGACGAGTCAAATTGTGAAAACCTTGCATTAGGTAATCCTGCCTCTGCTCATGTTCTTCCAGGCGCTGTAACAAAGTGGTGAGTAGCGCATCAGTGGTGGAAGTAGCAGCGGCAGCAGCAGCTTGACCTTCTTCGTCCATGGCCCGTTATAATGTCACGGTCGGCACCCAACACCAGAACAAATGCCAAGCACCCTGGTATTGGCTCGTGCTTCACCTGTAGTGTGACCGCCGTTGGCCCCGGGAGGAGTCCTCAGCTACTTTGATGCCATCAGGACTTAAACGAGAGGTTCAAGGCTAGAGGCTAGAGGTTCTGGATAAGCAGAGGGGCACGACTGTTAGCAATGTCTTTGGGCAGAAGGTTGTGGTACAAGGTGTAAGACAGAATCATAGTTGGAACTGGCCTGGTCGAGGCAGGCAGAAAGTTAGCGTAAACAAATCAGGCCGGGTCTGGGCAGGCAGCGTACTGTAATGGATTCTAACTCACCTTCCAAAGATGGCGTCCAAGATGGCGACCCCCTGCCTCACCGCATGGTTCCTGATGGGCGCAGCTCCATGGTGTCATCGTCTTCCTGCTCCCGGATTGGCCGCCGGCGACCGAATGGACGCCGGCGTCAGAATGGGCGCCGGCGTCAGGACGTCAGCGTGGGGACGCTGGCGTCTGCGTCTGACGCAAGCGCGTCAGCGTCTGACGCCAGTGCGTCAACTTTGGCGCCAAACTCAGAGACTACTTAAACCTCTCTCTCCTTCCAGTCCTTGCCCAACTATAGGTTCCTGTCCGTCTGTTCCTGGGTGTGATATACTGCTTTTGATTCTTGTGTACCGACTCTTGCCTGTTATTACGATTCCTGTTGTCTGCTGCCTGGTCTGATCTATTTGCCTGTACCTTGACGATTCTTTTGATAAACCCTCTTGTACCTCGAACTTGGTTTGGTCTCCTCTTTGGTCTACACTATTACTGCGCCTTCGGGCCCGTTACAGTATAGTTGGGCCATGGACCCTTTGGAGGAGACTCATGCTTCGCCTGATGTTGGTGAAACCATTCGAGCTTTGGCCTCCCGAATTGACTCTTATGAAGTACTCCAGTCTCACTTTGGTCAGGCCATTGGCGCAGTCCTGGAGAAAGTGTCTACCTTGACTCCCGTGGCACCAGTCGCTGTACCTGCAACCCCGCTCCAAGTCTCCGAGCCTCGCATCCCCGCACCTCCTCTCTACAGTGGTGATCCTGACGCTTGCAGAGGGTTCATTATCCAATGTGAGATCCAGTTTGCCCTGCTGCCAGGTCAGTTTGTCTCGGAGCGAGCCAAAGTGGGTTATGTTATCTGTCGTCTGCAGGGAAAGGCCCTAGAATGGGCATCACCCTTTTGGGAAAAGAAGGATCCTCTGATCGATAATGCCTGTACCTTTCTCCATGAGTTCCGGACAGTGTTTGATGCTCCTGGACGAGCCATAGCTTCTTCGGCTCGGTTGTTCCAGCTCCAGCAAGGCTCCCGCTCGGTTCCGGAGTATGCCATTGAGTTTCGCACCCTGGTAGCGGAGACGTCGTGGAACAATGATGGTTATCATGCTGCCTTCTACAACGGCCTGGCTATAAGAATAAAGAACGACCTCGTATCCCGGGAAATTCCTCCCCGTTGGGAAGAGTTGGTCGCCTTGGCCGTGAAGGTCGATACTCGCCAGAGGGAGTTCCAGGTCGAGCTAGACCGTGAGCATTCTAAGAGGAACCCTCGTTTCCAGCCTATCCTGGCCCCCCGCTTCCAGAGACCCCTGCTCAACAATCCTGCTTACTTCTCGCCCTCTCCACCTCCTGCGGCTTCTGCTTCTTCCTCTCCTACATCTGCTGAGGAATCGATGCAGATTGGACGGGCCCGTCTTTCCGAACAGGAGAAGTACCGGAGAAAGGCGGCGGGATTATGTCTCTACTGCGGGGGCAAAGCTCACTCCATCCTCGAGTGTCCTGTAAAGCCTGGAAAACGCCAATACCTCGGTAAGTTTGGGGAGACTTACCTGGGTGGAGTTTGTCCTTCTCCCCGACCGTCTGGTCATCGTTTCCTACTTCCGGCACAGATCCAGTTTGGCTCCCGGAGGATCCCGGTTCAAGCCTTCGTAGATTCTGGTGCTGCCGGGAATTTCATGGACAAGACTTTTGCCAGCCGACATGCTGTTCCTCTTCTTCCTCTGGCTATTCCTCTGCGAGCTCTGGCAATTGATGATCGTCCTCTGTCTTCTGCCATCATTTCACAGACCACCTCGGAACTTTCACTCAAAGTGGGCACCCTACATTTGGAGAGACTGTCCTTTCTTCTTATTGATTGCCCTTCTACTCCTATTGTTCTGGGTCTTCCATGGTTATGCACCCATAACCCAGTCATTGATTGGTCTTCTTCACAAGTTGCCCGTTGGAGTCCACATTGCCAACAGAACTGTTTACCTGCTGTGCCCATTGTCAAAGTTTCCTCTGTGTCTTCTAAGCCCTCTCTTCCAGTTGTATATCAATCCTTTTTGGATGTCTTCAATAAGGGCTCCGCTGAGACTCTTCCTCCCCATCGACCCTACGACTGCCCAGTTGAACTCCTGCCTGGATCCATGCCTCCTCGTGGCCGCACCTATCCTCTGTCTCCTTCCGAAACAGCAGCCATGAAAACCTACATTCAGGAGAATCTTCAGAGAGGGTTCATTCGTCCCTCTTCGTCTCCTGCTGGAGCAGGTTTTTTCTTTGTCGAAAAAAAGGATGGCAGTCTGCGGCCCTGCATCGACTATAGAGGGCTGAATAAAATCACTATCAAAAACCGTTACCCTCTCCCCTTAATCTCTGAACTTTTCGATCAGTTGAGAGGCGCTAATCTCTTCACCAAACTTGATCTTCGGGGCGCCTACAACCTCATTCGGATCCGAGAGGGCGATGAATGGAAGACCGCTTTCAATACTCGTGACGGGCATTATGAGTACCTTGTAATGCCATTTGGTCTATGTAATGCCCCTGCGGTCTTCCAGGAGTTTGTAAATGACGTTTTCAGAGATTTGTTGGGGCAATGTGTAGTCGTTTACCTGGATGATATCCTCATTTTCTCCAAAGATCTTCAGGAACACCGTTGTCAGGTGAAGGAAGTTCTTCTTCGTCTTAGAAAGAATAATCTCTTCGCCAAGTTGGAGAAGTGTTCTTTCGAGGTGCCTTCCATCCCTTTCCTTGGGTATATAATCTCACAACAGGGGTTCAAGATGGATCCAGCCAAGGTTACTGCAATTCTTGATTGGCCTCTACCCACCAGCGTCAAGGCTATTCAAAGGTTTATTGGCTTTGCCAATTATTATAGGCAGTTCATTAAAGGCTTTTCCTCCAAGATTTCTCCTATTCTTGCTCTTATCCGCAAAGGGGGCAAACCTCAGCACTGGCCCCCTCTAGCCGTGGAAGCCTTTGAAACATTGAAAGAGGCCTTTTCTTCTGCACCAATTCTGAGACACCCCGAACCTCTTCTGCCCTTTTTCCTTGAAGTGGACGCCTCTGATGTGGGAGCTGGAGCCGTTTTATCTCAAAGGTCTTCTTCGGATGGGAAGTTACATCCTTGTGCATTCTTCTCCAAAAAATTCTCTTCTCCCGAGCAGAATTATGACGTTGGGAATCGTGAACTGCTCGCGGTCAAATTGGCCCTGGAGGAGTGGAGGCATCTACTTGAGGGATCTTCTATTCCTGTGACCATCTTTACAGACCACAAGAACCTTGAATTTATCCAGTCCCTGAAACGTTTAAATCCTCGTCAAGCCAGATGGTCTTTATTTTTCTCCCGTTTTAATTTTATCATCACCTTTCGTCCTGGCTCAAGAAATAGAAAGGCTGATGCGCTGTCCAGGAGTTTTGTTCCCGAGATTTCTTATTCTGAAGATCCCGAACCTATAGTGCCTCCTTCCAAGATTGTTGCTGCCTTGTTTCCCTCCTTGGCTTCTGAACTTCTTTCTGCCCAGGCCTCTGCTCCTGATAACATTCCCTTGGGGGTTGCTTTTGTTCCACCTGAGTGTCGCCAGGCCATCCTATCTCAAACTCACAATTCCAAACAAGCTGGTCACCCGGGGATTGAGAAGACCACTGAACTCCTGTCACGCTTGGTGTGGTGGCCATCGATGAGAAAGGACGTGAAAGATTTTATTTCTTCCTGTGCTACCTGTGCTGTCTCTAAAGCTAGTCATTCTTCTCCCAAGGGTCTTCTCCTGCCGTTGCCCATCCCTTCTCGCCCTTGGACTCATGTGGCAATGGATTTCATTGTCGATCTGCCCTTATCCTCCGGCCACACTGTGATCTGGGTGGTGATCGACAGATTTAGTAAGATGGCCCATTTTACTCCACTTCGGAAATTGCCTTCTGCCTCTGAACTTTCTGAACTTTTTATTAAACATATTTTTCGCCTCCATGGTTTTCCTGCTGAGATTGTTTCTGATCGGGGTTCTCAATTTATATCCAAGTTCTGGAGGTCGCTATGCAAGGCCCTTAATATTTCTCTCCAATTTTCCTCTGCTTACCACCCACAATCCAATGGTGCTGCTGAACGGGTCAACCAGGCTTTGGAGCAGTTTCTGCGCTGTCATGTGTCTCTGTGCCAGGACGATTGGTCGGATCTTCTTCCTTGGGCTGAGTTCGCTCACAATAATGCGCTGCATTCCTCTTCCCTAAAGTCTCCCTTCTTCTGTGTTTATGGTCGGAATCCGTTGGCCTTTCCTCAAGATCTTCTTCTTACCAACGTTCCTGCGGCCAACGACCAAGCTGCTCACATGTTGGCTATCTGGGAGGCCACTGCCACTAATTTGGAGAAGAGTTCCCTGGCTCAGAAGAGGTTTGCCGATAAGAGAAGAGTTCCTGCCCCTCCATATTCTCCTGGTGACAAAGTTTTTCTTTCTACTCGTAATATTCGTCTGAAAATTCCCACTCCCAAACTTGGTCCTAAGTTCATCGGCCCTTATCCTGTCGTCGAAGTCATCAACCCTGTGGCGGTCCGCCTTCAACTTCCTCCGGAGATGCGGATTCCAAATGTCTTTCATGTCTCGTTACTTAAGCCTGCTGTGTCTTGTCCTTCTTCTTCTTCCCCAGCTCCTGTCCTGGTTGATGGTCACCAGGAATTCGAAGTCAAGAGGATTTTGGACTCCCGTTTTTCCAGGGGTACTCTTCAGTATCTCATTGAGTGGAAAGGGTTCGGTCCGGAGGAGTGCTCCTGGGTGAGGAACTCGGACGTCCATGCGCCTGCCTTGGTCCGTAAGTTCCATAGACTTTTCCCTTCTTCTCCTAGTCTCGGTGGTCCTGAGGCCCCCCCTAAGGAGGGGGGTACTGTAATGGATTCTAACTCACCTTCCAAAGATGGCGTCCAAGATGGCGACCCCCTGCCTCACCGCATGGTTCCTGATGGGCGCAGCTCCATGGTGTCATCGTCTTCCTGCTCCCGGATTGGCCGCCGGCGACGGAATGGACGCCGGCGTCAGAATGGGCGCCGGCGTCAGGACGTCAGCGTGGGGACGCTGGCGTCTGCGTCTGACGCAAGCGCGTCAGCGTCTGACGCCAGTGCGTCAACTTTGGCGCCAAACTCAGAGACTACTTAAACCTCTCTCCCCTTCCAGTCCTTGCCCAACTATAGGTTCCTGTTCGTCTGTTCCTGGGTGTGATATACTGCTTTTGATTCTTGTGTACCGACTCTTGCCTGTTATTACGATTCCTGTTGTCTGCTGCCTGGTCTGATCTATTTGCCTGTACCTTGACGATTCTTTTGATAAACCCTCTTGTACCTCGAACTTGGTTTGGTCTCCTCTTTGGTCTACACTATTACTGCGCCTTCGGGCCCGTTACACGTACAAAGCGAGTTCAGGCAGTCAAGGGTCAAAACCGGGACATCAATCAGAAGGATATAGCAGAAGATGTAGTCGAAATTCAGGCAATGGATCAGGATACAGAGGTCAGAATCGTCAGGAACAGGCAGGGGTCACAACAGATAATCAGAATCAAGCTCAGAGTCCAGAATAGCAAAAGCTAAGGCACCAGGAACAAACCTATAACGGGCAATGAGAACCAGTGGAATGGCCCTTTAAATATTTAAATTTTCGCGCCGTTGCACGCTGGCACATGCGCCTATAAAGCAGGAGGAAGAAGATGCCGGCGTCCCTGCCGTCCCTCCACTAGACCACCAGGGTAAGCCATTACAGTTTCTTGAAGTGCTATAATATCTGCTGAAATCTGTTTATAATATTGCCCTGCCATTCTATGTTTGACTGGAGTATTTAAACCTTTCACGTTATGTGTTAAAATTTTTGTGTTACAATACTCTACACCTGAGAGTATTGACTGTCTCAGGAGGATCGGTACCTGTGTATTAATAGGTTCTTTGAACCTGCAATCCGTGGGGGGACCGGATGCAAAAACCCCCACTGCAAGGAAGACAGACATGGTTCCCGATTGTGCTACCGCTCATTGTTACTTAATCCTGTTGCATAGGGTAGAAGAAGAACAGTGAAACCCAATAGAGGCTGGAGGTGACCTTTGCATCATCCTCATTTGTCTGCCTGTTACAGTATTAACTGTGATAACGAGGATAAGCACTTCAATCAATCCCCATAACAAGATGGTGCTACCAACAGTAGTATGTATTCTTTAAATTGCTTTAATAATTGCTTTATTGGCTTTATGCCAAAAGTAACACCAGGGGGCTCATTTACTAAGGGTCGAAGTGAATTTGAAGTGAATATTCGAATTCAAAAACTCAGAATTCTGAACAAATTTTTGGGTACTTCAACCATCGAATAGACCTAAATTGACTTTGATTCGAAGTAAAAAAGTTTGAATGTGCCCAAATTCGATTAAAAAAAAACTTTGAAGTAATGCAATTCGATGGTCGAATTTCGAAGTTTTTTGCACTTAGAAATTCGACCCTTGATAAATCTGCCCCTTAGAGGCACATTTATCAAAGGTTGAATTTCGAATTCATGTGAATTTTTTTTAACTCGAATAAATTTGAAAATACTCGAAATTTAAATGGGGGGTTATTTAATCAAAAAAATTAATATCTAAAACTCAAACGAATATTACCAACACAAAAACTCGAATCGAATTTGAATCAAATTCGACTAAACTGGAATAGAGTTTTTTTTTAAAAAAAAAAACCCTTAATGTCAGGAAGGCTAGTAACATTCAAATTGGTCACTGGACCTCTCCCATTGACTTATACATTAACTCAACAGGTTTTAGGTGGTGAATAGTCAATTTGAATTTGAGAGGTTTGACCATAAAAAAAAAATCAAAAATTCAAATTCGATTTTTCAATTCGACCCTTAATAAATCTGCCTCTTAGTTTTGGCAAAAGCATTACATTTTAGTTTCATGAACAAAACTTTTTGCCATAAATAGCTACAGAATGTTCTTCAGTGTGTTTTTCTATACAGTGAAACCCCAATTTTACATCCCCTGGTTTTAAGTTTTCCCTCATTTTACATTGTTGTTTTATGGTCCCACCTATATATTATGCATAATACATTAACCTGATTTTCCATGGATTTCCTGGATTTTACACCATTTTTTTCTGGTCCCCTGAGAAATGAAAAATGGGGGTTCTACTGTAATATAAATGGAATTCAGGCTGGGCACACCTAAATATTTTTTTGCCATATTTACCAGAGAAACCTGATTTGTGGAATGCTTCTGATGCTGTCACATGTAGAGTAGCTCTTTCAAAGTTGTCACTGGCCTTTTTATATGCTCTTTTTTTCCATCAAGTTGACCTTGGCATTTATGTGTGAGTGAGTACTTTGAAATGAAACAATCAGCACAGAGAAACGATATCAAAGACAGAAAATGTTAAAATTCAGGGTTCATGCACAATGATCCACATGATGTAGAAAGTGCAAAAAAAAACACAGTTGACTGCTGTATTGTGCAAATAGTCACAGTCCTCTGCACACCCTTTATCACTGTGGACTGGTCTTTGAATAGAGTTCAGCCTGTGTTAGGCCACACTTCATTCAAAAGGGGTGGACAAGGGGAGGTGCTTAGGTGTCCTACACTAGCTAGTGGCAGTCCACATATAGGTCCTGTCCTTTAGTGATATGCGGGTCAAGTTTTTCTCTAAAATAAAATGAAGAGCTCAACCCTAACCCGCCCACATCACTACTGTCCTTACTGCCTGCCTTTAGGACAGGGCTAGCATCCTCTTTAAGGTAACAAGTATTGGGGAGTTTGAAAATTTGTAATTCTGTGTTGTATAGTTTTTGTATGTTTTACATGAAAAAATTGTTATAAGGCCTGAGCAAGTTTTTGGCACAGCACAAAACCTGTATCAAAATCCATTTTTGGCTTATCCTCTCCCTTAGCTGGGCGAGCTTAAAGGGATACTGTCATGGGAAAAAAATTTTTTTTCAAAATGAATCAGTTAATAGTGCTGCTCCAGCAGAATTCTGCACTGAAATCCATTTCTCAAAAGAGCAAACAGATTTTTTTATATTCAATTTTGAAATCTGACATGGGGCTAGACATTTTGTCAATTTCCCAGCTGCCCCATGTCATGTGACTTGTGCCTGCACTTCAGGAGAGAAATGCTTTCTGGCAGGCTGCTGTTTTTCCTTCTCAATGTAACTGAATGTGTCTCAGTGAGACATGGGTTTTTACTATTGAGTGTTGTTCTTAGATCTACTGGGCAGCTCTTATCTTGTGTTAGGGAGCTGTTATCTGGTTACCTTCCCATTGTACTTTTGTTTGGCTGCTGGGGGGGAAAGGGAGGTGGTGATAATCACTCCAACTTGCAGTACAGCAGTAAAGAGTGATTGAAGTTTATCAGAGCACGAGCCACATGACATGGGGCAGCTGGGAAATTGACAAAATGTCTAGCCCCATGTCAGATTTCAAAATTGAATATAAAAAAATCTGTTTGCTCTTTTGAGAAATGGATTTCAGTGCAGAATTCTGCTGGAGCAGCACTATTAACTGATTCATTTTGAAAAAAAATTTTTTTCCCGTGACAGTATCCCTTTAACTAGTGGGTCTGTTCCATAATAATTTTTTGGCGGTATACATTTTAAATAGTTAAAATATGCATAACGATAATGTCACCACTGAAATGCCCTCTAACTAAACTACAGTATGAAAAAGTACAAAAATGGAGATGTGGAAGCACTCTAAAGGCTAAGTAATAGTATATTTAAGTATAATGGAAGTGCTAGTTTTAATGCACATTCCCTAGTCTCTAAACTATCCCACTTTGACCAGTTTGTATTTGAACTAGAAATTCTACATTTTCCGTGTTTACTTTATCACCCTACTCTGGATTCAATCCAGTTCTACATGTTCAATGAGTTCATTTTCTTCACTGAGGATCATAACTGTTCTGTATACTGTAGATGGTGCCTTACCAGTGGGTACCAATGTATTACCCTTTCCTCCCATTACGCTGAACCTCTTGTAACCCTTCAGGTGCCTGTAAATGTAGAATCTATGATACCAACATAAAAGTTATATTATGTTTGTGCTATACAAATCTCTGTAAGGAAGGGCAAGAATGGATACTATGGTGCAGTACCCTTAAATTTGTATATTAAAGTGTCAACTGCAACACACTGTGCTGTGTTAATTATGCGAACCTTGTTTAAAAAGTGCCATGTGCTGTAGACCCCTCAGGTAAGTTAGACCAAGGATGGTAAATCAGCCCACCTCTGGTGAAATTGCCTACTCACCAGATTTTCAAAGTATGTACACATCAAACAAACTGGTGCTGACTCCAAGGTGTCCTCGAGTATTCACGCAATGTTCATAAAAAGAAGGTAATAATAATAATAATAATACATCTGCATTAAGGCTTATTTATGAAAGCAAATGCAAAGCAAAAATACAAAGGAGGTTCACTCCTATACATAGCTCTTATCATCTTTGTCGCCAAGACATCAGCTCAGCCTACTATGTTGAGTTGTGATGACACTGTGCATCTGTTTTAGCACTTTACACATAGCAAACTTTGGACCTTTGGATTTTGGATTGAAATCAATGAGAAAACATTCATTTATCATTTAATACAATGAAAACATATGGCCAAGATTCAATTCGAGAAGAGGAAACACTTTTTTCCTTATTCAGTTCCAGTTTTTTCCATAAACTTCAATAGTGTTTTCATGTGACAACCAACTGAGATAAATGTTTCACATTTAAATGCATCTGCCTGTATGGGGCAACCTGGAAGTGAATAAGATAAGTCATTTATCTATTGGAATCTGGCCATTTATGTGTAAGTATATAAGCTCTGTATAAATAATTAGGCGGTTTGTTGATAATCACATATTATTATAAGATACAAAAAAAACGACTATTATGATCTAGTTGCTGTAGTACAAGCATATAGTATGTAAATAATATATAGCTACAGATATTTTACCAAACATTAATTTGGTGGGGTATATAATCTTGTCTAAACACAAGGGGTGAAAATAACTTACACGCCAAAGCCTTGTGTGATTGTAACAATTGAACCATACCTTTGACAATGCTTCTGTATATTTATGTTCATGTTAGATAAACTCAGTGTTATAACTGCACTGTTTTTGTCTTAACCAGCTGTTCCATTTTAGTATGAATATGTATTTGTCTGTATGTTGGCCTTGTAGGGGGAGAGAGAACAGATGACCTGTAACACACTGTGCTAGATAATGCCTTAACTAATTTCTGAAGCAATTGATGGGCATTGTTTTCTAAGATTTCTTGTCACCCTTGTGTCAAGAAGACATGTGACCTGATTACTACTTTTGGTGGCTTTCTTAGTCCCATGATGTCATAAACATTGCTGATCCTTGCTCTGTCTGTGCCCATCAATTCCTCTTCATTACCTTGTAGTCTGCTACAGTCGCTTCCTTTACCTGATTCATATTTGGCATGAGTGCATAGCCTCTTCTTTTGCATTTATAGTCTTCAATCAGACTGTCTCTTTTAATTTGTGGTCAGGCGTAAATCATTCCTCTTAATTTGAGAAGCACAAAAAGTTGTGCCTGACAATGCCAGTGGTGTGAATTTTCTCTAACTAGTAAATGAGAACTAATATGTTATTGTTTTACTGCTTAACTCCACCTTGCAAAGTCCTTTTGTCATCATTGCTATGTGTAACCTCACTGGTGATGGTTATCTCCATTGAAAGTAAACCTGCCCCAAAAGACTTTAGAAGACTCTTGAGACTGATTTTACAAATGTTGATTGTATAAATTAATATTAGGTGCCTCTATAAATAACAGATTTAATTTTGGTGAATTTCCCCATTTAAACAGCGTACAGCACTTTAAGATATGTTTTTAAAAGACCCCAAAGCTTAAGCTTCTGAATTTTACTTTTTTTTACAGATTTGTTTCTATAAGGTATCCTAGCAACATGTTTCTGTTGAAGTAGTATAATAAATACCAAATGCATCTGTATCTTTGTAGAAACAAAATTAACCTGACTTTTTTTTCTAAAGCTTAATTTGTTGATGTCATTTAAGGACAATATCCTACAACCCTGGAGCAATAGAAAATCAACTTTGTTGTTGTGAAGTTTAATTTTGGAGCATATTTAAGTATTATAAAGTAATACAATTTTGCATGCAATGTCCCTCAATGTCTCTTTCCTTAGCAGTTGGCTTTGCGTTGGTTCAGTTGTCAGTTTTTTTTATATAATTTTAGGCATATATCCCAGCCACAAAAAATACCCTTGGAAGTTGCTAAGGATTTTCTGGAGAATACCAATTAAAGGCACAAAAACCATGGGTTCATCTGCATTTGAATGTATACAATAAATGTATACAGTATTCAATAAGTTATTAAAGTTACTTTCATATATGTGTAACAGGTTGATAAGATAGAGGGGTACCTAAAATCAAAATTTCCCCACTTAAATTAACTTAGACCTGGTCAGAATAGACTAAACTCATGGCAACTCCCAGTAGGGAACATGTCACATGGGACTTCTTTTTAGGTGGACCCTCGCTTACTGTTAGAGGAAGGGTTCATCACACTGTTTCTCCACCAATACACAGATTCTTCAAATATACTTGGGTGCAATTGTTTCTTTAAAACCAGATTAAAATCTTATTGGGCAAATGATACACAAAAAAAATGGTAGGTGCTGACTTTGATGGTACACAGTCAAGTCCGTAAATGCTCAAACACTTTCTTAATTAATTGTTACTCACACAATCAAAGATGCAGCAATCAAAATGCCCACAGGTAGCAACGCCTGTCTTCATGAACAATCTCCAGCACTAGGTGAAGCTCAAAGTCGTCTATTATTCCATAAATCTATATATATTCCTGAGCCTGACTGCTTAAGTCCGCATACTGTCAGCATTGCTACTGCAGGGAATTAACACTTATTAGATTCCTTGCTGAAGCCCTGAATGATGTACTAATTACCCTGATCCTGCGTCTCACTCCTTGAATGAAATATTACAAAACTATCCTAGCACTTACTTCACCTACTCAAACCTACCTCTATTTCAGGTCCTATGGAGCACACATCCTCCAACAAATGGGAGGATCAAAAGAGACCAAGGACATTTGTGCTTTTTGTAACCTAGGGGAAACCTGACACCTTTACTGCTAAGGCACTTGCTCCCCCTCCCATCTGTAAAGGACCTAACCTTACTGACTAAGAACCCTCCTAGGGAAACCATAGCAAAACCTTTAAAAACCTTTACCCCCCCCCATATTACATATATCTCCAGAACATTTGATCTTCAAAGTTTCCATGAAAAGTTAGATTTTTTTTCATAATTGGATAGCCGTTTGCTCATCTGTTCAGCAGCACATTTTTAATAAGCATACTTACCAATTATGGTAAAAATGGTTAAAAGTGTGGTTTACTGCGTGGTATGCATATATTACTATTGTACTAGTTTGTTGACTGTTAGTGATATGATAATGAATATTTATATTGAAAAAATCTATTTACATTTTCACTTCATAGTAACTAGAATAAGTGAAAGTAAACAAAGGCCAAGAACATGATTGTATTCATCCCAGTGTACTAAAAGAGCTCAGCTCTCTAATTGCTAAACCACTTAAAACATACCATCAAAATGAATACTTAACCAACAGAAATTACAATACATGTATGGGACCTGGGGTTTTCCGGATAATGGATCTTTCCATAATTTGGATCTTCATACCATAAATCATTTAAGCATTAAATAAACCCACTAGGCTGGTTCTGCCTACAATAAGGATTAATTATATCTTAGTTTAGATCAAGTACAATGTACTGTTTTATTATCACAGAAAAAAATGAATAATTTTTTTATAATTTGGATTATTTCGTTAAAGCGAAGTCTATGGGAGATGGTCTTTCCATAATTTGGAGCTTTCTGGATAACTGGTCTCCGGATAACGGATCCCACACCTGTACTATGTTTTTGTTCCAGCATTATTTTATTTGCAATAGATCTTGATTTACAAATATAATTGCTATTATCTATGAGGAGGTGAGAAGAAGCCTAGACATGTGGTAAAAGTGGATTGACCTATTTAAAGTTTGCATTTGATATAGTACTGTAATGGAGTCCGAAATCGGTTTTCAAAATGGTGGCCAAGATGGCGTCCAAGATGGCGGCTTCCTGGTTCCTCACGGACGCAGCCGGATGATGACGACCTCTTCCCGCACTCTGATTGGTCGCCGGCGACGGAATGGACGTCGGCGTCAATAATTGGCGCCGGCGTCAGTCGCACACGTCAGCGCGTCAGTCGCTGACGCCAGCGCGTCCGCGCACACGTTATGACGCCGATGCGTCCAAATTGGCGCCAAACCTGGGACTATATTAAGGAGCTCTGGGAATTCACCTGTGCCCAATTATAGGTTTTAGCTTGCTACTCCTGGGTGTGATCTTGTGAAATCCTTGTTATCCGTGTACCGACCTTTGCCTGAATTCCTCGACCTTGAACCTCTTCTGCCTGGACTGATCTTGTTGCCTGTTTGACCATTCTTTCGTCTCATCCTTATCTGTACCGCGAACTTGGACATTTGTTATCTCCTCCCTTGGTCCTCACTACCTCTGAGGCCTTTGGGCCTTACATTATAATTGGGCCATGGACCCTTCGGAGGAAAACCCAGCGCCACCTGATGTCGGTGGAGCGCTTCGTGGTCTGGCTTCTCGGATGCAGTCCTATGAGGTACAGCAGTCTCATTTTTGTCAGGCCCTGGAAACTGTACTGGCAAAGTTGTCGGCCCTAACACCTGCTGATCCTGTTCCTGTATCTGTACCCGTGGCTCCACTCCAGGTCTCCGAGCCCCGCATTCCGGCTCCCCCACTCTACAGTGGTGACCCCGAAGCTTGCCGCGGGTTTATCAACCAGTGCGAGGTCCACTTTGCACTCGCACCCAGCCAATTCGTCTCCGAACGTGCCAAGGTGGGCTTCATATTCTCCCGCCTGCAAGGGAAGGCATTGGAGTGGGCTTCACCGCTATGGGAGAAGGAAAATCCTATTATTGACAATGCCAGGTCCTTTGTTCGCGAACTTCGTGTTGTGTTTGATGCTCCGGGTCGTGCCACAGCTGCTTCCGCACGCCTGTTCCATCTTCAACAGGGAACTCGCCCTGTCTCGGAGTATGCCATCGAATTTCGCACCCTGGTTGCTGAAACTTCATGGAATAATGACGGGTATCACGCTGCCTTTTACAACGGCCTGGCGATACGTATAAAGAATGATCTGGTGTCCAGGGAAATTCCATCCCGCTGGGAAGATCTAGTCGCCTTGGCCATAAAGGTCGATACTCGGCAGAGGGAGTTTCAAGCTGAGCTCGACAGAGAGCGCTCCCCAACCAAGAGATTCCACAGGTTCCAACCTACTCGGCAGAGGGAGTTTCAAGCTGAGCTCGACAGAGAGCGCTCCCCAACCAAGAGATTCCACAGGTTCCAACCTACTCTGGCTCCTCGTTTTCAAAGACCCTTCCTTCCCAATCCGGCTTCCACTTTGCCTTCTCCAACTCCTGCGGCTTCTGCTTCTTCTTCCCTGCCTACGGAAGAACCTATGCAGATCGGACGGGCCCGTCTTACCAAACAGGAGAAGCTTCGGAGAAGGGCTGCCGGACTTTGCCTCTACTGTGGTGGAAAATCCCACTTCGCCTATGAGTGCCCAGTGAAGCCGGGAAACGCCAACACCTAGGTAAGACTGGGGAGACTTACCTGGGTGGAATTGGTCCTTCTCCCCATTCTTCTGCTCAACGCTTCCTCCTTCCTGTGCAGATTCGTTTTGGAACCCAGACGATCTCTTCCGAAGCCTTCCTTGATTCCGGCGCAGCTGGGAATTTCATGGATAAAGTCTTCGCTGAAAGTCACTCCATTCCCCTGCAATCTCTGGCTGTTCCCCTCCGTGCATTGGCGATTGATGATCGACCGTTGTCTTCTGCTATTATTTCTCACTCCACCGATGAACTTTCTGTTATTGTGGGAACCATGCATCTTGAAAGATTGTCTTTTTTTTTGATTGACTGTCCTTCCACTCCCATTGTGCTTGGTTTGCCCTGGTTGAATACCCACAACCCAGTAATAGACTGGGCTTCGTCTCAAATCTCCCGTTGGAGTCCTTTCTGCCAACAAAATTGTTTACCCACCAAATCCATCATTAAAGTTTCATCTGTGTCTCCAAATTCTTCTCTGCCCTCTGTTTATCAAGCCTTCTCTGATGTCTTCAATAAAAAGTCGGCCGAAGTTCTGCCTCCCCATCGCCCCTATGATTGCCCCGTCGAACTTCTTCCTGGGACCATGCCTCCCAGGGGCCGCACCTATCCGCTTTCCCCTTCTGAAACCCGTGCCATGAAGGAATACATCCAAGAGAATCTGCAAAGAGGTTTTATTCGTCCTTCTTCTTCCCCGGCTGGAGCCGGCTTCTTCTTTGTAGAAAAAAAAGATGGAGGTTTGCGGCCCTGCATTGACTATAGGGGTTTAAACAAAATTACAATTAAAAAACGTTATCCCCTTCCCCTCATCTCTGAACTGTTTGACCAACTCAAGGGGGCTTGTCTTTTCACCAAGTTAGATCTTCGTGGGGCTTACAATTTAATCCGGGTCAGAGAAGGAGACGAGTGGAAGACCGCATTTAACACTCGTGACGGGCATTACGAGTATCTTGTGATGCCATTTGGTCTCTGTAACGCCCCCGCGGTCTTTCAAGAATTTGTAAATGACATTTTCAGAGATTTGTTGGGCCAATACGTGGTGGTGTACTTGGACGATATTCTTATTTTTTCCAAGAACCTTGCTGAGCACCGTCTTCAAGTCCAAGAAGTCCTTTCCCGTCTACGGAGAAATAATTTATTCGCCAAGTTGGAGAAGTGTTCCTTTGAGGTTTCGTCCATCTTCTTCCTTGGTTACATCATTTCTCAACAAGGCTTCAGAATGGATCCTGCTAAAATTTCCGCTATCCAGGACTGGCCTCTCCCCACCAGTGTTAAAGCTATCCAAAGATTCATTGGCTTCGCCAACTATTATAGACAATTCATTAAGGGGTTTTCATCCAAGGTTGCGCCCATTCTTTCCCTCATCCGAAAAGGGGGTAAGCCTCAGCATTGGCCACCTTTAGCTTTGGAGGCATTCAAGACTCTTAAAACTTCTTTTTCTTCCGCTCCCATTCTCAGACACCCAGAACCTCTCCAACCATTCTTCATTGAAGTGGATGCTTCAGACGTCGGTGCTGGAGCAATTTTGTCTCAAAGAGCGTTTTCTGATGGAAAACTACATCCCTGTGCCTTCTTTTCGAAAAAATTCACCTCTTCTGAACAAAATTATGATGTGGGAAATCGTGAGTTACTGGCCGTCAAGCTTGCTTTAGAAGAATGGAGACATTTGCTGGAAGGTTCTTCTGTTCCTGTGACCATCTATACAGACCATAAAAATCTAGAGTATATTCAGACACTCAAACGCCTCAATCCTCGTCAAGCTAGGTGGGCACTATTCTTCTCTCGCTTTAATTTCATTTTAACCTTTCGGCCTGGTGCTAGGAACAAGAAGGCGGACGCTCTTTCCAGAAGCTTTCTTCTCGAAGATCTCAATTCTGCAGAACCGGAATCCGTTGTGCCTCCTACAAAGATCATCGCTGCTCTATTTCCCTCTTTGGCCTCTCAATTATTGTCTGTTCAATCTTCTGCTCCTGTTGGAACTCCTGTTGGTGTTGCCTTTGTCCCTCCTGAACTTCGTCATTCCATTTTGGTTCAGTCCCACAGCTCCAAGCAGGCCGGTCATCCGGGAATCAGAAAGACCACTGAACTCCTGTCTCGTCTTGTATGGTGGCCTTCTCTAAGAAAAGATGTCAAAGACTTTGTTTCTTCTTGCTCTGTGTGTGCTGTATCCAAGTCTGGACATTCCCCTCCTAAGGGGTTACTCCTACCACTACCTATTCCTTCCCGCCCATGGACTCATCTATCTATGGACTTCATTGTGGATCTCCCTAATTCCTCTGGTTACACAGTTATTTGGGTGGTAATTGATAGATTCAGCAAAGTGGCACATTTTACTCCTCTTCGGAAACTCCCCTCTGCTCCTGAACTTTCCTCACTGTTTATTAAACACATTTTTCACCTCCACGGTTTCCCTGCCGAAATTGTCTCTGACCGTGGATCGCAATTCGTTTCCAAGTTTTGGAGGTCCCTGTGTAAAGCCCTTGGTGTTTCCCTTCAGTTTTCCTCTTCATACCACCCACAGTCTAATGGAGCGGCAGAGAGGGTTAATCAGGCCCTTGAACAATTCCTCCGATGCCATGTATCTTTGTGCCAGGACGATTGGGCTGATCTGCTTCCGTGGGCTGAATTCGCACATAATAATGCCTTACATGTTTCTTCTGGAAAATCTCCGTTTTTCTGTATGTATGGTCTTAATCCTTTGGCTTTTCCTCAGGACTTATTACTCACCAATGTCCCTGCCGCCAATGACCAAGCTGCCCACATGTCGGCCATCTGGCACGCCACGGTCGTTAATCTGGAGAAAAGTTCCTTGGTCCAGAAGAAATTCGCCGATCAGAGAAGAATTCCTTCCCCTCCGTATGCACCCGGTGACAAGGTTTGGCTGTCTACACGGAACATTCGTCTCAAAGTCCCCTCTCCTAAACTTGGTCCCAAGTTTATTGGTCCCTTCTCCATCTCTGAGATCATCAATCCGGTGGCGGTCCGTTTACAACTCCCCCCGGAAATGCGGATTCCGAACGCCTTCCATGTCTCCTTGCTCAAACCTGCAGGTACTTCTTCTTCTTCTTCTTCCTCCTCAGCTCCTGTCATGGTGGACGGGCATCAGGAATTTGAGGTGAAAAGAATCCTGGACTCCCGGGTTTCGAGGGGTACCCTACAATACCTCATTGAGTGGAAGGGGTTCGGCCCTGAGGAGTGCTCCTGGGTAAGAAGTTCGGAATGTCCATGCTCCTCTCCTGGTCCGAAAATTTCATCGGCAGTTTCCTTCTAACCCAGGTGGTCCTGAGGCCCCCCCCTAGGGAGGGGGGTACTGTAATGGAGTCCGAAATCGGTTTTCAATATGGTGGCCAAGATGGCGTCCAAGATGGCGGCTTCCTGGTTCCTCACGGACGCAGCCGGATGATGACGACCTCTTCCCGCACTCTGATTGGTCGCCGGCGACGGAATGGACGTCGGCGTCAATAATTGGCGCCGGCGTCAGTCGCACACGTCAGCGCGTCGGTCGCTGACGCCAGCGCGTCCGCGCACACGTTATGACGCCGATGCGTCCAAATTGGCGCCAAACCTGGGTGTGATCTTGTGAAATCCTTGTTATCCGTGTACCGACCTTTGCCTGAATTCCTCGACCTTGAACCTCTTCTGCCTGGACTGATCTTGTTGCCTGTTTGACCATTCTTTCGTCTCATCCTTATCTGTACCGCGAACTTGGACATTTGTTATCTCCTCCCTTGGTCCTCACTACCTCTGAGGCCTTTGGGCCTTACAAGTGCTACTGAAGGTTACTGGTTAAATTTAGCAATATTGGCTTTGAATTTAATATTTGTACTTGGATAGAGAACTGGCAGGAGTATCCCAGAGATTTCTGGCACTTTGCCAAAATATTTGATATTGGCAAATGAGGTTTACTAGTGTTAGAGAGTGCAATTGCTCTCTCTGTACTAGTGCTACGCCCCCCCCCCCACGTACAGGTAAGCATGCGAGGGGGGCAAGGTTATGTGACTGGGCAAAAATAATGTTAATGCCAGTTATATGCTAAATGGAAGTGCCCACAGTCTCCTTCACTGAGAAGCTTTTGTGGATAACAAACTGTGCAACTCTACCCAGTGTCATGTGTCATCAAACGTGTATAAAGTACATAATTTTGTCTTTTTATAGATCCCTAATATGGTCTTTTCTTGAGTATGCAGTGCAGGGGACATGACTACTCTATACAAGTACATTATAGGTACATTATAGACAGATACTTGGGGGATGTTTTTTCTATCTATATAACTATTGTATTAGTGCTGTATATATTGCTAATCATTTTAGAGGATTACTTTTTTATAGTGCTTTTTTGAGAACATTAAAGATAAATGTATTATGCAAGCAAAAATAAAACCTTTTTAGATATTAGTCATAAAAATGTAAAGGGACACAATGCACCAAAAGTCCATCAAATATGCAATGTATACATAAATATTTGCTACCCTTTTGAATTTTTTGCCTTAAAAAGAGCAAAAACAGAGGCAACAAATTTTCAACTGTACAATTACCTTTTTCTGCAAAAGTACTACATTTTAATTTAAAATATAAAAGTGTGCTAAATATGGAGGAATGCCTCAGAATGAGTGCTGGCTATCCCAATTCTCAGGATTTCCCAGACAGTTTCTAATATAATTTCCTTGGAGTTAATAAGATTCAGATGGCTAAAGAGCATATGAACTCTTTTGGCTTACTTATCTTAGAAGAGTTGAACATATTTTAAGGCATTTAGCCAAACAAACCCTTCATAATCCATCTTAAAAAATCTAACTGATAGCTTGAGAAATTGAAATGCCAAACATTTATGGCATCTTTCTGTACAAACTATAAACATATAGTTTTTTCTGTTGCCTTTTGGCTTGGTCTCTGACCTAAACAGATTCTGGCCATGCCCCATTTGTCTACAAAGGTTAATTACATCCCCTTTACATTTAAAAGCATGTGCCCCCCCCTCAAGTCTCTCATTGGTTACTGCCTGGTAACCAATCAATGGAAACCAAGAGAGCTGCAAAGCAGGAAGTAGTGTTCTGACTTTTATGTTAGACACCCACTTTGGCCTTTATACATTACATTTTTGGCTAACTAACTATTAGAAAAATATTTTGCACAGCCTATCTATTTACACTTTAGAAGAAAGAAGAAGAAAGTTTAGAAGGGTACATCCAAGTATTTTGTTATAGTGCTATTGTACAAGCAGGTTTGCACAATAGCTCTGTAACAATAGTTAACTCTGTATATATTTGTTGCATTCTTTAGTTGCCCTGCAAGTATTTGAATACACTGTAAATGACTACATTAATGGTCTTGGCATGACTTTGTATTCAGGCCTAATTTGCACTGATGAGGCCCACATTAAAAGATACAGTACATGCAACTGGCAAACATTTTATAGTTGTAATGTGTGCTTTATAGAGAACACAATTGCTATTATTTCCTTGCATGTTGATTAGTTATATTATACCTTTATAGCTTTTGCCAAAATAAATTTACAGACAGTAGAATATGTATTTGGCACAAATAACAAAATCTTAAAGCCAGACTGCCCAAATGTTACATAAAAACGAAATCTGATACCTAGTATATGTAAAAGAAGGATAAAAGAAATCCTTTGAAATCATGCCACAAATTGTATGAAAATAAAACTATAGGCTACGTAGAAATTCTACAGTGACACGCATTAAGAAACACGCTCCTTGTGATTGCAAGTATATGCATAGAGCACCACATGACCTGCCTGTTCTGATGAACAGTACACAAGTATATTCACTGATGCAATGAAACCTTGTAATTACCAGTAAGTGGTAGTTGCAGGGTTCCACTAGTTGCACTTGCATCAATAGGTTATACTAACTTTCTCTAAGCAAATTGTATTCTAATAACATTATTCATGCCATGTACAGTGGCGCACCAAAAGGTCTAGTCAAAATGTTTGGTGCAACTTGATTCACAAAAATCCTGCACTTCTACAAATATTCTGCACTTCTACAAATATTGTTACATCGTGCAATAGCAGCAGACTCGTCAAAGCATTTTTTTTTACTTTTGCACTAGAATTCTGATAAAATATTGCATTGTGCACCTTACACTGCTTTTAGCCTATGGGGCTCTTAGTTTGGCCAGGAGCAGTAAGCCATAGCAACAAATCAGCAGGCAGCATTCACTGGGCACCTATTTAAAAGCATGCATCTTATTGGTTGCTATGGGTTACTGCTTCTGGGCAAACTTAGGGCCTTTTATCTCATCTGAGGGTATGTGTTTCTTAATCTGTTAGTTTTTTTTTTTAGTGGAACCTGGCTAGGGCATAGGTTTGTGTCCGCTTGTGATATCAGCTTTGATAAATGTGGTGATTCCTTAAAACATTTCCAAACAGTCAGGAAAATATCACTGACAGTCTGGAAAGTTCTCATTAATTGTAAAATAGATTAAACACCTGAGAACCATGTTGGACAATCTATAACTTTATAAATAAATCTGCCTCATTGTTTTCAGGAACAATTACAGACTTTATAATTTGATAAAGTATCTCTTACTGTTGTTGATGAAATTTTCTGAAACAAATATTTTTTTTAGTAGGTATAGCCTACCTAAAAACCCACACATATCCATTTAATAAAGCTACTATTTAGTTCAGTTTACATCTGTTCCTTTTTATTGAAGGACATTAAAGTGGCTGGCACAGATTTGATTAACCGTAAAAAATATTTGCTCTGCAGGAAAATCGTATCCTTAACAGGAAACCAAGACACATTCTTTAAGTGTCTGAGCTATCCTATTAAAAAAAGAAAATAACTTTCTGAAAACCAACTTTTAAATTACTCTTATTAGGTACTAGACTTGAAGCAGGAAGCAGAGAGCAGTACTTTGTCTGTGCATATTTCATATTGGTCAGTTTCCCAGTACTTTGAGCGCTAGGTTCATAGCCTTGAGTAAGAATGTGAACATACAGTTCCCACTTTCAGTAGAATAGCGATAATGTGTTGAAAATTACTTACACCTGTTGATCTTGTGTTTATAATGAATATGACTTGTACAGTAATTGAATGTAAGCAGAGCACTGTATTTACACTTAAACATTTTGTCAGGAAATTTTACTGTGATGCTTGTACCTGACAAGTCCAATGTTACTTCTAACTGACAAATTGAAAAAAGCCAAATACTTTATCAAAAACCAGACAGCATTGTCAACACAATGGCAAGGTTAAAAAAGTCTTGTAGAACTAAAATAAATACCTCTCTTCTTCTAAGGTTTGTTCAGTTATTGTACAAAAATGGTATACTGATGAATAATGAAACTCTGTCTTTAGGCAATGGCACACAGCACTGTTTCAGGGGCTTAAAGTAATGCCTTTTTAAGTAGTCCAAAAACACAGTGTCAGTGATTGAAACAGCCTGCATAATTGTACATGTGCCGATGCTTGGCAGATGATAGTTACCTGGAAACTCCTCCATTTCATAGTATCTATCCCTGGAGGTTGGGATTGGGCACTTTGATACTCTGAGTGCCTGAAATCTCGGGGGCTATTGCCCTAGCAAAACAGATACAGTAGACAGCCTAAATGGGCCTTGTGTAAAAACAGTGGTGCAAATTTCATGTAATCTGCTGGGCAAGTATAAAACTGCACACATAATGATATGTAAAGAAATCATCTGTTTACAAGACTCACAAAGACCACACTACAACAAAATATCAAACCATTATCAAAATTCCTTGAGTAGCCACATTGTCAAAAATTGTCAGTTTTGTGAATAACTTAAAATGATACCTGTTCCACAAACTTTTCACATAAATATATTACTTGCCATCCCGCAGCAGATATCTTTCAACAATATGTACCAGAGACAGAGAAAGGCAAGGTAATCCTCCAGTAAACACTCAATAAAGCTCAACCATTATTTATATGTATTTCTACTATAAATCTCAGTACAGGTATGTATGTCCTTTTAAAATATAAGTTTTATTGAATCATTGACTTAAAACTTAAAATGAATTAATACATTTAAGGTTTAAATAATGCTATATAGTACACCCCTATGTTAAGGGAACATAAAAAATGTAACTATTCTTAAATATTGCAGCATGAAAAAGAGCTTACCTTTAGTAGAATGTGCAGCTGTTTAATTATTTGAACACACTGCTTCACTACTTGTAACTTGCATCTGCTGTGATCTTTAGCTCCAGCTCATTGGTCCTTCCTACTGCATATTTCAGCTGTAAGCATCAACACAGACTGGGACCTTTTCTCGTCTAGCTTTTGTAAAGTATGTTGTCTCCCCTTAATGTTTATATGTTAGATTTTTGAAGTTTTTTTAAATACCTAGCTCAGTTGAATTATATTCTGGCTACCGAATTATGGTGTGTCTTCTGATTCATTTCCAGAAGAAAACCTTTTTTTTTCTTTTTGTTTCCCAGCTGTAAGAGATTCTGTTTGAGCAGCACACAGAGAATATGATTTTCATTCATCTGATCCCATGTGTTAAATTAGAGCATGCTATGACATTTATCTTGGCAATTTCCTTATTGGGTTGGATAAAGAAAACATAGAAAATACATTCCTAAGTGTTTCAAATTAATAAATCAAAATAATGTATATATTTTTTTCAGAAAAAATATGACACTGTCCTTATTTTATCTTCCTCTATTAATATTTCCATTTTGTTTATTTTCTTCCTACTTGTTTTTTTCCATTGGTATGTGCACCCAGTATAAATGATTGACTATGCATTAAAATGTTTTTCCATGTTGTATTGTTCTTCCTCGGACCAGTTAGTCATTATAGGGTTAGTTATAACTCATTTTGTCTACTGCATTGATGCTTTATTATTCTACAAATACATTTAAAGTATTTATTAAAACATATATACATGTACAAACATTCATTCTTAGTCCTTCATGTAGTGAGGATAATTATTCTAGTCTCTCCCGGAGTGGGCATTTTGGACCACATGATGCTCAGAGAAATAATCAAGAATCCAGGCACTAGAGCAATGAGCCTGATACTTTCTTCCTCTTTTCACTTAATTATGCTGCATTTAGTATATGTTCATCATTAAGATGAGAATCTTACTCTGCAGAGTTTACAATCTAAAGTACCTCAAACACACAGATACTCAGATAACAGATAACTAATCTGCTTGTAGAGCTTAAAATATAAGGAAAAACAAGAATAGCCCCCACTGGAAACAAGCAGACAACAGGCGAACCAACAAACTCCTAGGTGCAGGGCGGAACTAGGGGTAGGCAGAAGACGCAGCTGCCTAGGGCGCAATGATTGTGGGGTGCTGGGCAGAAACCTCTTCTGCCTACCCCTAGACCAGACTCACATGCACTCTGTTTGCATGCTATGTGACCCATAAGCAAGCACAAGAGTGACGTCACTGTACATGCACTGACGAAGGGGAAGAAGTGAGGGCCAGCTGACTGGCCAGGTTGCCTAGGGTGTCTGGCCCACCTCTGCCAAGACTAGAATATTGCAAGGCAGCAAAGCTAACCTCTAATAGCATTGATATTCTAGTAATAAATATTAAGGCAGAAAACAATTTGTGAGATTTTTTCAAGAGGTTTGCTGAAAAGAGAGAGCATGGGTTTTTCCCAACAATGCTCCCTCTATGAGAATACTGTATAATATATGAGATTATCACAGATTTTTTTAAACAATGCTTACAGTATGAGAATACTGTATGATTGATGAGATTATCACTGACGAATACTGTTATGGCCTGAGCCTAAATCATTGTATATAATCAGTTAACATTGGGCAACTTTGACACTGCTGAATAACTATTGTATTAGGTAGTATGCATCATTACACCTTGTAGACATTTTTTTTCCTGACAACTTTTAAGGTACAATTACACTTTCCATTTTTAGTTACACATCCAGCAAATGGTGACGTTTATATGTAGTCTGTAACATTTCAGGTTTTATTTCTAGGTGGCACAGTGAGTTTATCTCATACTGTATTTTGGCAAAAGCAATTGTGTGTGCAAGATGCATCCATCAATTATAATAATCTACAATACACCGTTTTGAACACAGCTGGCCGGATCATCTGCACACTCCAGTGGTTTGCCAGCCAGCTCAGTAAGATTTTGCAGCCTAGTGGTTCACTAGATACAGCATTAACACATGTCTTTAAACATTCACAAATGTTCATCGTATTCATCTTGCTTTGACATATCTGAAGAAATGTTATAAATGAGAAACTGAAAAATGGGTAGAATGCAAAAATGTTTTTCACTGTGTGAGTGTTTCCTTTGCATAGTTAACAAATGTAAGCGTGAATCAAATGCCAATATAAAAAAATGTGTCTTTCGATGCTTGCGCCTGTACCACATACACATAACAAACACTGACTTGTGTCAAGGTGGTGTAAGATATGTGTGTAAAAAGGGCATGATATTGTGTATATTTAACCAGTGTTAAACTGGTGAATTTAAAACTCCAGGGAAATATGTGTAGTGTTGCAGCATGACTGTAATTAGTGTACCGGCTTAGGAAAAGCTGGATAATGGGTCCCTGGAGTGAATGGAGAAAAGCAGGGTGGGCCTTCCATTCCATGCTCCATTTAGTGTTTTTCAGCTGCCTAAGTTAGAGGTAGTTATCTAATTGAGCTATAGTTAAAATGAGGTGTGAGACTACACCTCAGTGCTTCCCCCTTGAGACCTCCTTGATTGGAGGTGGGTGAGTGGCCATTGGAAACCTCCATGTGTAGGAAGGAGGTGTGACTGTGTGTGTAGCTTGGAAGAAGATTGTGATTTCCCGCTGAGCCAAAGGACTGGATAGAGCTGCAAATGACTGGAAGGAGAAAGAGAGAACCCCTGCTTGACTGAGTGTCAAGTGTGAGTCCAAGAGAGGATTTTGGGATGTGTGTATGGTGAAAGCTGTAAGTGCTGGAAAGCTGTGTTGATGTGTATATGGGTGGGTGCTGAACGGGGACTGTTAATCTTATGTTAAGCAAGAGTGCTGAAGATTTTGTTCCTAATAAAAACCAGCCAAACTGCATGTTAAACATGAAAGGCGGTGTCAGACTCCATTTCTGTGCTTAATCTGTGCCCGTGGCCTATGGTCTTAGCTACCTAAATGTTACAGAGGTCAAAAAATGTATAATACACAATTACAATTTACAGTGTTTTCATACATATCCCACCCAATGTTTTAGAAGGGAACTGTTTTAAAAAGTCTACCTCTTCCCTCACAAACTATGTATTAAAACTGGCTCAGACTTGGATATGTTGCAAATGGGCCACTTGCACATGTGTATGGTCCTAACTTAAAATACAGTTAAAAAGTGGACATGCAGGAGCAGTGAGTAAAGGGCCCAAAATGTCATGCCTGATCAATGCCAGGTACCTACACTTCAATCACATATATAACACAGCAGGCTCATCAGTTGTTTTTATAAAAAACTTTAAAATGTCTTTTATAAAAATCTTGAGGGATAGTCACCCAGTTACACAGGTAAGATCAGGGTTCTTTGATACATTTGATAAATCTCCCTGAATGACATTTGGGGGGTTATTTATTAAGGAGCGATTTCTTTCGCGGGAAAACCGAAATAGTTGTGGTAAAAAAAAAAAATTTTTTTTGCTTTTATTATGCCCCAAAGCTTTTTTAAGTCCTACTCCATCTAAAACCTTTCGAATTCATATAAAAGTAAAAGGAGTTTTTGGGGTTTGACACTGCTTTTTCCGCGAATACTCGAATTTTGTGTTTTTCGGTGAGAAATTCCGTTTTTTTGCACGACAATCAGAAAAAGTCTGGGTTTTTCTCAATCACGGTTTCTAGTTTGGTCTGACTTTTTTTAATTAAAAAATTAGAAAAATTTAATATTTCCTAGAGATAAACAAGTGTGCTATTGTTGTTATGCTTTCATCACCATGCTCTTTGGTGGCATGAGAAGATATTATTGAATACAACTTTGGTTTTTGATAAAAAAAAAAAACCCCATGCTGTATTACATTTTAATTGGAATAATCAATGATTTAATATTTCCTAGAGATATACAAGTGTGCTATTGTTGTTATGGTTTCATCACCATGTTCTTTGGTGGCATGAGAAGATATAATTGAATAAAACTTGTTCTTATGCTTGACCCACCTTCAGATTGACAAACAGTGTCTCCGGGCAATTAACCCAAGAATCGGTGTGTAGAATAACTAGTATGCAGACACAAAGGACCACAAAAAAAGGATCTCATTAATAATGCATTAGCATAGGGTTTCTTAAAAAATGTTGGCAGAGTTTAGATGTTAAACCGATCTCTATTTTCTTTCAAATTTGGGATATACAAAATCAATCTGCGAATAAAATCAGCCAATAACGTTACCTTAGACGCGCGGTCATAAACTCTTGTGCTTTGCCCACAATCATTTCCAGCATCTCTCTTTCATTAGTCTGTGTATTTTCTATCTGTGCAACACTCCCATATTTCACATTGTTCAGAACAGTTGGCTCTAGTTTTGTACTGAACCCCATGCTTGTTTTGGTGCTCCAGAATAATTGTTAATATTAAAGTTTTCTGAAATATGAAAACATCTGAGAACTCCAGACATATTCAAAACACTTTTAAAATATATATTTAAAAAAGCCATTGTTTTATTACTCATTCTTAACAAACAGGTCCACAAGAAAAAGAACAGTCTGTTTATCCAACTCTCAAAGTAGTATTTATTTCACTGTCTAGCCTCCATGATTAAAATATTTTTCTTTTCAATGTGCAATAATATGGTTTACATGGTCACCTGAATTTTTTAACCAGTAATCTACTTTTCCTTCCTCTTGAGAATAAAGAGGCAAGTTATCCCATATAGAGCTACCTTTCTGTAGTGTGTGGTGGAATATATATCTAGCAGTTGCTCTTTCTTTTAAACTGGTCCCTATGGAGTCTACAGAAAATGGAATTTCGATATTTCAGAGCTTTCTGGATAATGGGTTAGTACATGTGCTAACTAAATAGACATTGCATAACTATGAAGATATCCACAAAAAATCCCCACCAAAAAATCTCCTCATCCTTGAAATAATGTCCTAGCCACTGTTGACAAACCGCATGTAATGATTGTTTGTGCCTTTCTCGTTAACATATTTAATATAATTAAATTAATATAAGTAAAGAACAGTGTTGGTATACAGGTATGGGATCCATTATCCAGAAACCTGTTATCTAGAGTGCTCCTAAATTAAGGAAAGTCTGTCTCCCATAGACTCAAATTTTATTAAAATAATCCAAATTGTTAAAAATTATTTCCTTTATCGCTATAATAATAAAACAGTACCTTCTACACTGTCCAAACTAAGATATAATTAATCCTGATAGGAAGCAGAACCAGCCTATTGGGTTTATTTAATGTTTAAATGATTTTCTAGTAGACTTCCAACTTCTAGTAGAAGATCCAACTTATGGAAAGATCCATTATCCAGAAAGCTATAACTGTACAAAGATTGCTTTTGCTTTTGAAACCTTATCCCTAAAAAGTATTGTTGACTAACCACATGATTGCATGGACTTTGTCATAGTTTTTTTAAGCAGTATCCACGAGGAAAAGTATAATTTTCTTACAATTAAATTTTAAATTTTGTACTGTTTGTCAGTTAAAGTTTTGCCATTTTTTAATGTAATTTACAATCTTGTGTGATATTTCCCGTAACAGTTTTAGTCTGCTATTCTGTGAATCAATTTTGTTGATGGATTAGAGGTGGAAACAAAATCTAAACTAGCTTTACCATAAAGCCTTCAACATCTGTACTTGATTTTGGAATCACAGTTGGAATTTTTATGGTCTGCTGCTATGCTACAAAATTGTGCTTTTGCAGTAAAGGCAAGTATGGTGCTTTATCAGTGTCAGCCATACCTTTTGAATTGTTTTGAATGTTTGTTTATTTATCACAAAACACAAATAATACAAATGTCACAAATCACAAACTGATCTTGTGCAGACCACAGTAATAGTGAAAAATTATATATAGGATGCAGAATGTCAATTCCAGACATTTTTGTTCACCAGTAAATAGTGTTGGTAAGAGGTTTTACATCATGTTGATATTACATTGTGTCATGAACTTTATATAGGAAGGAAAGTGCAGATTAAATATGCAATTCACATAATAATGACCCACTACCCCTGGGAACCCTTTGCAGTCCAATCCTGGCACCTCCTTGCCAGGCAAAGTCCCACAATCCACTTCTCTTGGACAAAGAGAGTCTCAGTCCCTTTTCCCCAAAGAGCTCTTAAATTTTCCCAGGTAACGCTACCTGGGTAGTTACCCCCATGTAGCAGGCACACTAACAAAGCCTGTTTCTCAAACAGGGGACACACTGGATCCTTTCACTACCCTCCCTCAGCCACAACTCACCCGGGGATACAGATACACATACAGATGGGCAGGCTTACACTGAGCTGGAACAGGCATCCACAGCGAAGAAATCCTCTAACCAAGCACACAAAGCTTGTTTAATTCTTCATGGTACAGTTCCCAACATTATCCACAGTACGAGCACAACAAACCCCCTTTACTCTTCACAATAAAGCTCCCAGCACTCTCTACAGTGTGAGCACACAAAAGTCCTCTGAACTGGACTCCAAGCTCTGAACCCTGCATGATTGAGCTTACCAGGTTTTGTGGTCCCCTTTCCTAAGCCTGAACACATGGCAACTTAAGCCATAGACAAAACATTTACAATCTTTCTCAGAAAAGATCTTTCCAAAAAAGATCGTTCGTTTCAATACACAAGTATAGAGCTGAATAGAATTCTACCTGTATCTGACAATTCAGCACTAAGAATGGCTGATGTTTGGGTGCCTTCAAAGGCACCCTATCAAAATTTTCCATCCAGCCGATATTAGTTGGCTCTTTTCCCACCGTACACGCACCGAATATCGTGCGAAAATTAGTTTTGTACGATATTATCTGTGCGTCTATGGCCACCTTTAGCTATATGAAGCAGTTACGCAGGAATGACACCTTCTGGTCAATTCTGGTATCTGCCAGAACACACTGCATTAGGGACAAAGGGCTTACTCCCCCTCCCTTATCCAATTTAGGTCCAACCTTTAACTGGCCAGGCAGAGGATTTCCCACCATGTGGTACTTTTAGGACCATATGGGGAAAGTAACACTATGGATCCCTACACAAGTATCAGGCAAAGCATAGTCAAAGCCAGGCAAAGTTTCTTGGGCAAGCAGTGAAGACTCAAAGTCAGGATCAGACAAGAGTCAAAAACAGAGTTCGAAAATGCTTAGAATGGCTTGAGAAAGCATCAGCATACACTGAGCCAGTGTGGGCACTTAAAAACCTGGAGGTAAGAGCATGTCCTGGCTTCCAGGACCCCATGAAAGTACACCCCTCTCAGGAGCACCCACTAGAGGCTTCAAAGGTTCATGGGTGTACCTAGCTGAGACTCCGCACCTCTCCTCGGGACCAAAACCCTTCCAATGTTGAATGTTACCTCTGAAGAATCCACAATCTTATAAACCTAAATTCTTGATGTTCAGGAGGAGAAGAATCAGAAGAAAAGGCTTTGTTGACCACAAGTTTAAGGAGGAAAATGTGTAAAGAATATTTATACTTGAAGGAAGTTCAAGTTTAACACAAACATGATTGATGAGCTCTTTTACTTTGATAGGACAGATGAAGCGAGGATCCAACTTGGAGGAAGGAATATGGAGCTTAATATTTCTCTATACCAAATCTCCAACCTTAAAAAAAGGAATCGTCTGCAATATTCAGCAGCTGCTCTCTTTTGACAAATAGAGGCTCTTACAAAGGCTTTGTGGGCACTGGATCAAATAGACTTAAAATCATAAACAGTAACATCAGCAGCTGGAATTTCCATCTTGAGTACAGAAGAAGGTAAAGCAAGAAGAAGAGCCCAGGTATTCATGCCTAAGATTATTGTGTGCAAAGTCAGCCCAAGGAAGAAGTCCAGATTAGTTGTTATGATTTTGAGAAATAAACAGCATTGTCTTTGTGCATGTGGTGCAGCAAGTCCAGGCTGACTTCCTGAACCCAGTGACATGTTAATTTGGGTTGCTGTCCTAGAGTAAATATTTGCGATGCAATACAATTGCATCCTGTGCAGTAGATATGCCCCTGAAAATTGGAGTTTTAATGTCATGTGGCTATATTACAAAATCAAGGGATGCAAGGCTGTCATCAGTAATGCAATATCTGTTGGTAGGGGGGGGGGGGTTAGACCCAAAGCCAAGCAAAAGTGGTGGAAGACTCATGGGAAATGCAGAGGGGGTGTCCTGCCATTGCCAGGGTCACCCAAAAGTGCTTACTTCTCTACAGGCCTGGACTGAGAATTAAAATAGGTACACAGAGGCCCGATCAGCCCACACAGAGGCCCAAACAGCCACCACCAGCCCACTAAATACTGACTTTCTATGGAAACTTATAGCAGCCTCTCTGGCATTTGCCAGAACCCACAGATTGCCAGTCCAGGCCTGCTTCTCTAGAAGGATTGTGACGTAAGAAATCCACAAGTTGATTTTTACTTTATCTCATAATTTTACGGGTTTTTTATGGGTTTTGTTTGTTATACAGAATCATGTTAAGCAATCCGTTATTGTAAAGTAAGCTTCTTCGAAGGATATAAAAATATGCAGGCATGACTTAATAAAAAACTCAAGTCACGTGCAGGACTATTTACATTTTTAAATTCTGCTTAAAGTTAAAATAAAAGTAAATGGATAATCTTTAAAAACATTACCTTCTATAAGATATATAAGGTCATTGTATTGTTATACATTGCTTTAAATGCAGAATTGAACTCTGATCAGTAGCTGGGCATAATGCATTAATGGGCAACAACTGTTTTATTCTCTGGAAATCTCAAGAGTGGTTTATGTTAAAGTCTGACCCAGCGTAAAAAGCTGTGCATTATGTTAAGATCTACTAACAGGCAAAAATCACTTTTCTGGAGAAACATACAGTACATTAAATGTCTGGCTGGTAGGAGGAAATGAATGCCAACAACATTTTTTAAGTTTATCCTTCAGAAATCGTGTGAGAACGCCTCTGCCAGGAATGTTTTGTGGTTGAAGTGTCTAATATCATGTCTATGAACGGATCCAAAATAAATTTATACAATATATCAGTTAGTGAGAATCTTCATTTAGATACAGTTGAAATGAATGGTGCAAGTCTCAATAAATATTATGTTTTAATCCCTATTTTTTTAAATTGAATCTGTGATGTGTGTGTTTGCCAGGTTGGGTTTGTGTGTAATAAGCAGTCAACCTTTCTCATAGCTAATTGATATCATTATGCTTTAGATATAAAGGGAGCACTGAAACGTGTGTATTAAAATAAATAGAGTACCCCCTGTATAAAAGCATTGTAGTCATGGTACTCCATTGTGAGTACTCCTTATATTTTACAACTGAACAGACTGTTTAGAATCACATGCATAAGTGTAAGGGACTGTTAAATAGATTCCCCATTTATAGTGCAATCCCCTAAAGTTTGAACACGTGATCTAAGCTCACAGGATCTAAGATCCTCTTCATGGATCAAGACATGACCCCTAGCTTTCCTGACTTTGGCCACTAGGTGGCAGTGTGCGAAGCTGAGCACACGTGCGAAGCTGAGCACATGTGCTCAGGGTCCATTTTGCCTGTCCCCTTACCTGAGCAGGCAGGAAGGGTGCAGTGGAACAGATAGACAGGTTAGTTCTAGCAAGGATAGGCTACTCACTGTAATAGATCACTCTTGGGGGCATATTTATTATGCTGTGTAAATTCACCAAAAAAAGTGTAAAAAGCTGTGTAAAATAAATGTCGAATTTATCAAGTTTTGTGCCAGAATGCCAGATTTGACACTGTTATTTTACATTGCATCCGGCGGAGGTCATATGAGTAAAAATGCGGATGTGTGGTGTTTTTTACATAACATAATAAATATGCCCCAAGGAGTAATAGATAGTCAGGGCCGTTTAGCCAAGCAGCACAGGATCTATCGAGGATTGTGACTATTGTGTGAGGTAGGTCTAAGGAGATACCCTCTGACCTCCACTTAGGGTAACGGCTGGAAGTACCTCTGTCTATGCTGTTTACTCTCTCTCTTACCCTGTGGGGATTTAAACTGACAATTGATGCTGTGAGTATATGCTGATTCACTAATGTCCTTGTTCGTGCTTTATGCTGATAAACTGATATATATATATATATATATATATATATATATATATATATATATATATATATTGGAATAGAAGACTTTTAAAGACCCTTTAAAGGAGCTAAACCCTAAAAATAAAGATGGTTAAAAATGGCATAATTTACATACTGATCTTATTGTACTTGTAAGAGGGTGATCGAGTGTTGAGTGTAAATTTGTATGTGAATTATGTAAGTTGTATGAATGTGAAATGTTGAATGTGTATGTGATTTAAATGTGTTTGAAAATCTGTATGTAATGTTTAAGTGTTAAATGCTTTTGGTTCCATGTGATAGGGAGTTGATAGGCACATGCACAAAAGTTGAGGAAGCACATGTTCAGGAAATGGGTAGTTAGTGTTAGTGGGAAAGTATTTAAAGGGGAGACACACCCATGGTGTTGTTGAGAGTCATGTGTCGTGGAGTTTAGAAGTAGACAGTGTCAAGGAAGTAAAAGTAAAAGTACTAGGTACTTGAGCTAGCTAGTAATAGCTAAATGAGAACGGGTAGTTGTTACCCCAACTAGGAGAATTAGAGGCTTAGAAGCCGTGGTTCAGCCACAGTGAGGGACCAAGTGTTTAGACAGGGTCTAGCGGACAACCCAAGAAGAAGGTCAAGGAAAATCCTACCTGGAAAGGTCAGTGGGGCACTGAAGCGGTGTCGGCCTGGCTGAAGGAGGGAGGTGGCACACAGGAAAAGTCCTGGTCGGGGCGAGGTGGAGGGTCGCAGGTCATGTGACGGACTGCTTGACAGGCTAGGTGGTGCAAATGGTTTGTGGATCCTGTAAAATCTTGGAGGCTTCCTGTAAAATCTGAATGTGTCCCTGGTGATGTCCTGAATGTGCACTGTGTTAGTACCTTGAGATCTGTACAAATAAAAGCTATTTTTCTTTAAGTTGAAAATTGGTGTACTTGCCCTTTAAATCCACCGGAGGGCCCCTTACACACTAGCCTAAAGTTTCAGCTTCTCGATAGCAGCAATGATCCAGGACTTCATACTTGTCACAGGGGGTCACAATCTTGGAAAGTGTCTGTAACACTCACATGCTCAGTGGGTTCTAAGCAGCTGTTGAGAAGCTATGCGTAGGGGTCATCTCAAATTTACAAGCAGAACAGGAAGTTTGTCTGTAATATAAGCTGATGCTACAAGGCTGATTATTAAATTCTGATGCTAGTTGTATTGGTCTCCGATTTCAATAAAAAGGAATGATCTATCTTCAGATATATAAAATGTATTAAAAAGAGGGGATCTGACTTCTGTCAGTATTGAATTTTTATATAGGAGAAAAGAAAGAAAGTATCCCTGTCTTTTTGATCAGAAAAAACACACAAAAAATATATGTTATCACTATATGATTTAATTTCGGTTAAACCATTTAATCCCGTGATTCTATATATGTTGGTTCCCCACTTAAATAAATAGTCCCACACAGTGCTAGTGCTTGACTTTAATTAAATAGCATTAAATAGAATAAAACTAGGACTCAATTAATTTTTCTTTAAATATTGTGTATGCTTTGTAATTTCTAACTCATAAACAATTCATTTAACATTAATTGATTGTTAAATTACTAAAATTCAACAAAAAAACCAATAAGGTTGATAAAGTGTCAGCAGATTGTGATCAATTCACTTGTAATTCAATTAAAGTGCAATTATCAATATCTCTGATTCCAAGAAAAGGTATGAAAAGGAAATAGGTAAGTGGGTGGAGAAGTCCCGTATTTTCTAGCTGATTGTTTTACTAACTGCGGGACCCCACAAAGAGAGAGAAGTCAGTGCTTTTGGAACTGTGGTCTCAATTCTATTTTAACTAACTGGATTGAAGAGCTATCTTTTCTAAAAAACACACAAATTCCAGAGCACTTATAGTGAAAACAGTAACTTAAGAATGCAGATAAGGAATCTCCTTAATCTGGGCTAAGAGAAGCGCCCAGATCACTATAAAAAGTTTTTTTCTAAAGAGAACCCCCCAAGGTTTTGTCTAAAATGGTATAAACCATTGAGAAATAGCAAGCCGACGCGCGTTTCGCAAATTGCTTTTTCAAGGCTTTTTAAATTCTGATGCTAGTTGTATTGGTCTCCGATTTGCCATGTAGTAATTATCTGTATTAAATACTAATTAGCCTTGATTGGGACATTTCTATTCTGTATATACAGTATATTGTGTGTTGGTCCCTAAGCTCAGAATCTGACAGCAGCACAGAGCATGCACAGTGAATCAGCAGAAAAGAAGATGGAGAGCTACTAGGGCATCTTTGGAGGCACAGATCTTTACTGCTAAAGGGCTGTGGTTGTCTTGGGCTGGTATAATATCCCAACACATCATTTACAACAATGCTAGCCTATTTCTTTAATTAGGCTT